>NC_079518.1:6331466-6369725 GCF_000801105.2 Raphanus sativus | reverse complement strand
TCCAAGTGCATCCCGGTACCTGGAACATGGTAGTAACACCTCAATATAGTCATTAGTTACAATGAGACCTTCAACAACACAAAAAGAAAAAGAAAAATAGTTCTAACCTCTTCAGAACTTTCCAACTCACAACTCCAGTTTCACGTTCTTCTCGCTTAACGAGCACAGAGGTTTCTCCTTCTTTGGGTTTCTTTGTCTCCACTCCATCCTTCTGCACATTATTAGTGTCGCCGTTCTCAACTGGTTTTACAGACGTTTGATCTGTTTCTGCTTCTCCATTTTCAACCGAATATTCTTCAACCTTCCCAGCGTTTTCCATTAACCTCTTGAACAATGGGCCACTTTGGGAAAGTTCTTCGTATGTTCCTTCCTCTTTCACTGTTCCCTCGTGGACAAGTAGAATTTTATCCACTTGTGATAGGAAGTGGAGCTGGTTTGTAACAAGAACTCTCGTTTTGTTCCCTAGTTCTCTTTTTATGCATTTCTCAAAAACCTATAACAGCCCGGTTTCAAAGATCAGATCAACAATGTTTGGTCAAAAGCAGTAATAAGGAAGAGAGATGTGGCAAAACAAGAAGAATAGTTTACCTGTTGACCAACATGTGCATCAAGGGCACTTAACGGGTCATCTAATATGACCACTTCTGAATTTGAGTAGACGGCCCTAGCCATAGAAACTCTCTGCTTTTGTCCCCCACTTATGTTAACACCCCTTTCTCCAATCTCCGTGAGATCACCACCCTAATCAATCAACAGAAAAGAAGAGGCAACAAACTTAGATACCTGAGAACTAGAGAAGAGAAGTCCACGCTACCAACATAACCGATGCAATTCGTTAACGAAACTTACAGGCAGTAACTCAAGATCATGCCTCAGTGCAGTCACATCAATCACCCTTTCATATTTTTCTTGGTCAAAAGGAGCACCAAACAATATATTGTCACGTACCTACACAATGTAAATTACCATTCAGAATCTGCATGCAAAAGATATCTTAAAAGCACATAAGAAACCGTACTATAGAAGACAAGAAGCATATAAGAAACATACTGTTGCGTTAAAGATCCATGAAACTTGCGGAACATAAGCGACTGATCCTCTAAGAGTAACTGTCGCATCAGATAAAGCTGGAAGTTCTCCGAGCATAGCAGATATCAGGGAGGTTTTTCCTTCTCCAGTACTTCCCACTACTGCAACTAAGCTGCCAATAGGTACATCCAAGTTGATATTTGACAAGGTTGGCCTATCCGCCTGCATATGTATATAAATATTGGTGGCTCACTTTTTTATGTAATGAAATTAAAGTAAAAGAAGTAAAGAACATAGGATAAAATAGACAAATGAGACCTTTGAATCCCAAGAGAAGCATCCGTTCCTTATTGAGATAGCTGGCTGTCCAGGTTCAATGGGAGGATTTGGTAAGAGAACTCTCTCTTCTGTCGATAATACCTCCTCCAAACGCTTTAAGGATACATTAGCATTTACCACCTACAAAAAGGTAAAAATGAAAAGAGCAATTAGGAGCAACTATTACCAGAAATGAAAACATGATGCAAGAAAAATTGAGGGAAATAACCTGAGTGATAATGTTAGGAAGCATGAATAAAGGGAAGCGAAGCACAGAGAATAGAGAAAGGGCAGTAAAGGCTCTTGCGGGTGTGAGATCTCCTCCAAGCAATGAGAACACACCAAATGAAACAACAGTCACCAGAACAGGAATGCTGTTTAGTATGAACATATTGAACTGCAGTAAACAAAATGGAAAAGACCAAGAATAATGAGTCAGAATCGAAAAGAGGAAACTGAAATATTAACAGTCACTGCACTTAAAAGAGACATACCGCTGACAGAAGTTGTGCTTTCCGGAACCAAGATAGTTCATCATCACGAACAGTTTGAACCTTAGACTGAAAACTGTTTTCCCAAGCATAGCACCTACATATCATTTGGTGGTTTAGTGAGTCCAAGCATTGCCTCAAACTTCCAATCTTGCGAAACAAAAAAGTGAATGATCCTTACTTCACTGTATCCATCGCAGCTAAAATCTCATTCATTAGGCCAATTCTTTTGTCAGTACGCTGCAACCCTTCTTTTGTTAACTTCTGCGTTTTGCTTATGATAACAGTCTGTTTCAACAATAAAGACAACGAGACATTGTCATTGAACTGAAAGACACTTGGGGGAGAGATAACAGAGAAGCAAAGACAAATAGTTTACATATGGAAAATAAGCATTTAAAAAAATGTACGGACCTGTATAGGGAACATAAGGACAAGAAACAATGCGCCAATGAGGGAGGCAACACCCAATTGTTGATAGAGGAGAACCAGTGCTACAATAATACGAAATGGTGCCGACCACATGGTATGAAGTGATTGGCAAATTTGCTGTCAAACACAGGAGAAACTTTAGAAAGAAACAGACAAAAGCTAAAGAGGTAAAACATAACAAAGATGGTATAACCTGAAGCGACTCAGCATCAGTCGTCATCAAGTTTGTTATTTTTCCTGTTTGAAACTTCTTCCGGCCTTCATTAGTTAGCCTCAGCGACTTTCGGAACACAGCAGCAATCTAACAAGGGAGAAAGAAACATTATAAAAGAATCTGCCATAGCTTTCAAGAAACATACTAGTAGCACATGTTTTTGCATCAAGATAAAGAGAGGCAGAACAAGAACAAAAAAAACAAAGTAGCAAAAGAAATAGAAAATGAAACTTGGCTTACCAGTGCAGACCTTAGCCGGTAACCAACACGCATCACATTTTGGAAATATTGAGCTTCACATAGAACCCCCAATACCTGAAAATGTCAACATCAACAACATCAAGCGCTAAAGGAACCCCTTGGTGAAAGTCTTACCCTAAAACTATACATGCAAAAGTAATAAATATACAAAGACAACAAACTACACGATTAGCATCAGGTTCTAAATCAGACAAAGATTAAACTCAGCTCGAAACAGTAAAAATTCTGTAGCATCTATTCTAGATAAATGACTCCTTGATGTCCTTGAAAAAAGAGGAGAGACCAAGAAAACGAGATGCATTTGTTTCACACCTCTAACAAAGATTGAGAATGCAAAATATTAAAATAAGGCAGAGGGGAAGAGGAAGTTGTTGCATACCACACCAACAAAGATTGAGATTGCATAGATGTAACCTATCCAGGCTGGTTCATTAAGTTGCATTGACTGCAGAAAGTTTAATTAAGACCACAATTGTGAGATATCGTCAGAAAATAATATCCAAAGGATGATAGAATTTAAAATCTACCAAGAACGTTAAACACTAATTTTTTTGTCCAGAATGAATATGGATCCATCTCTGCAATACATGTGCATGAAAATTTTACAAGGCAAGAAAGGGAAAGAAACATACCTTTAAGAGCTCATTCAGTAGTAGAGGCCCCACGAATTGTGAACAGTCATTCCCAATCTGTGATACAATTTAGATCAAAGACTTGATTAAGCAGCTCCAAACACACTTAATATAAGACCTCTGAATCCACCAGTATTATTAAAATAAACAAAATTACCTTCCAGAACCCACCCCACCAAAACCTACAAAATGCAGAAGCACGTTTCCATAAGACACGAAATATATTTAAGATGTTTCCACAACTCAAAAATGCATAAAAACATACTTGAACTAAACAGCCATAAGAGGTTTTACAGCTCCTAATTAATCATAATGCATATACTATATTACAACCAGATAATTTGTTTTAAAAATCACAGATGCGTAGTTTTAGAAACCGCACATCAAGTCAAGCCCAAACAATAAATCCATGTTCCTAAGAGATAAGAGCACACATGACACTCTACAAAGATGTTTCTCCTTTACCTTCCTCCAAGGCTGTTGTTCAGTGCTCTCAAGAGCCACGGTTTGGGCTTTTCTAGTTCCTTTTCCCAGGACCTCTGGAAGCTATAGAGGAGATTAAAATATATATCACACAACCACACCAGTCGTAGACAGTAAGAGAACAGTTATTGTTTATCAAAGATAAGAAAAAATACCTCCTCATGAGAGTTTCGGTACGATCCCAAGTGTCCAGACTCCACACATCCTTCTCCGTAAGAGGCCGTTTTGATCCCAGTGTCATCAACGGATTCAACCATGAGAAGAAGATTCCTGTGGGGAGAAAAATATTTGGTAAGAAGGTACTTAATAGTCAAAGTTGAAGAATCTACTATTATACAAAATGCTGCCGATAGGTAGTAAGTACAGAGCAGAGATCAGAGATTCTGTGGTGATTATCACAATAAAATAGAAAAGAATATACATAACCACATCCACGGGATGGAAATGAGAAGTAGGTAAAAGTGACCTACTGTCAAATAAATTTGCATGCCTCTCAGGACATATCTGTTCTCCTCCAGGAAGCTCTTCATACTCGTAGTCCTCTGAGGTTTCAGTCCGCAATGGTGCGTAACCAGGGTATGGATCCAGATTAGGGAAATACACAAACAATAGAGTTCCAAATGCAACCTAGATATTATCAAAAGACATGGTAAAGAGAAGTTTGGAGAAGGCAAAAAGGAGTATCAATGTGCAAACCTGAACTGCCACCTCGCTTATGTAAAGATACAGTTTGAAACTGTTAACAAAAAAAAAACAAAAAAAATTAAGTACATAAGTTCATCCTGCCAGACAAGGGTATGAAACTTGCATAGACAAATATTACAAACCTGCCATAGTACTCCTTGACTGAGAGAACAAGATTTAACAACACCATGTCTCCCACAAGAGCATAAATGACAGCAAATCTGACATACCAACGAAGTTCATGGATGTATGTTTTAGTTTCAACAACAGTCATGACCAAAGCAGAACCCCAAGCAAAAGCTTCAAGAGCCAACATGAACGCCTACCAAAGAAACCACAAAAAAGAAAAATCTTTCAGTAAAAACATAATGAAGCAAAAGCGTAAAAAAAAAACAAGTGATGATGAGACATACCTCATAGGGAGGAAACCCAGCTCCATCCAAATCCAAGATTGAGATCCGCATGACCAGTCTAACCAAAGGCTCGGCAGTACTATAAGCAGCCAAGAGAGCAAGCAAATAGCTGTACCATTTAGACCTCAAGCAGAACTTATCCACTCTGTGGTCCTCCTTTGCAGTGAGCCAAACGCGGTAGAGGCAGAGAATCAACAGCACCAGATGAGAAGTGCCGAGCACGAAAGAGTCAATAGCACAAGGCGTGTATGCACCAAAGGCATAGTCCACCATCTTCGACCACACGCCATTAGGCACGGGCTTGCAGTACCAATCCAACAGCTCAAATCCCATCTTCTTCCTCGAAAGAGCTTATCCCTCTGCTTCCAAAGTGTGTATCAAACTCAAATAGTGCACATGACGAAGTTGCAAACAACCTCCTTAAAAAAGAATCTGCAAGAGAAACAAAGAAACGGGGTGATGTTGACAGTTTGAGAAAGTGGACTTTTTAATCATGTGATTGTGTACTCATTTGAGAAAAACATAAAAAACAAAACAAAAAAGATGTGGATGACAGGTTATTTATCAAATATTAGCCGGAAGAAAAGAAAAGTATTCTAATCATTTTAGTGGAGGCAAACTTTTTTATCCTCTTCCCATAAGGGAAAAAAGGGAAAACAGAGACGGGCACCATAAGGGGAAGGAACCATAAGGTTAGCTCCTTTCCACATTAAAAAAAAAAGATTCTCTCCTAAACGTAGGATGTGAAACAAGATGTCATCAAATCCAAGATGATAACCTCAAAGTTTATGAGAAATGTCTTTTATGTAGCTCTACCAATGATATTAGGAGCATTAGGATGGAATATGGTAACAAGCGCAGAAACTGATTCGTTGAAGATATACTTGTCTTTAGCTTTAAAGGTAAACGCAGAGAAAGAGAGGAAATGAAACCTCTGTAGTCGACGAAGAGGCTACAGAGAGAGAGAGAGAACAGGTTTTGCCGGAGATTTGGAGGAAAGACGTAAACGTAATCTTATAAACTCGAGAGAGAGAGAGAGAGAGAGAGAGAGATTGAGATTTTGAGGAAGCAAAACGATGCGTCACAACTTGCTATTATATTCATATATTTTATATATATCGAGAGAGTCAAAAAGATTTTCATATTAATCATTCATTTAGATTTAGGTAACAACAACCACAACCTTTTCTACTACTTATTTAATTTTTTTTAAAGAAACAAATCGGGTAAATTAGCTAAATTTAATTAAATAACTATGATTTTGTTACAGCAAACATGGAGGACTATGTTAATCTTTCTTGGCTACTCAACGACATAGTCTTAACTATAAACAAATAAATACGTAGATGTCTACTTAACTTTTAACTCTTTCTTTTATTATTCTAGGCTGATTCAGTTAGTTTCGAAGAAATTGGAACGTATTTAATGCTACATAGTGGATTAGGTATTACATAGTTTTATCCGAGTTTGAAAATATTTTTCGATTAATACCAGAGGTAGACCGATCATCAGTTATTATCTGTTACAGTCCATCATATTAATCACATAGATTGAAACTCAAATCCATATTAACCAAGTAACAATAATATAGTTTTTAGGGGAATCGAATCAAAAACTGATATATATGTATACACCAAACCCAAAAAATGACCATTAATCTATCACTACTTGATTAACTTTAAACTTTGGTTGTGTTTCCGGGTTATATGTTCAAAAGTTATTAAAAATTGATTTGATTATCTATAATGTTAAAAAGATATTTTCGGAGACATATCCAAAAAAACTCTAAAACTAAATATTCTTGAAATGGAATAACAGAACGGTATATCCTGATTTGCGATATGATATGAACGGTGTTAAACACACAAAAATGTCACGTCGTGATTAGATAAGGGATTCATTAACCGTATGAGCGTTACATTGCCATTACATAGTACATAATAGCAGTAGTGTAACAAATTGATATTTTGAGTGCCCAGGTCAGTGTTGATGATGACAATGTTTTGTGGATCGGAGTAAATATTCAAATATCAATTTACATGTACATCTCATTTAGATCGTTTGATTAAGAGGACATTACATAGAATGATTTGATGACAAGATCAAGACTCTAAATTACTATAAATAACAGTTATAACTCCAAACCTATTGAATCACGATTATGATGAAGACCCGATGATGATTTTAAACGCTAATAGCTGTTTTTGAGTTTTGTTAAAGAGATCTCGTAACTTTCTCAAAGTCATGGAAACTCCGGAGTTAATTACTGGTCAAAAGCATAATGACTCATCCACTCTCCTACTACTACTACTACAAAATAAAACAAACGATACTAGAACAACGTATTATCAATGCCTACAGTTCACCACTACTACTAGCAATTTAATATAGTCACATACTTATAGCTAAGTTAGTCGGTGGAAAATGTTGATCACATGCGATGCAATGACTACATATGTACATAATTCTTTTTTTTTAGTTTCAATCTCAGCTTCCATTGTTTAGTAGGTTGAGAAAGCTGACAATATTGTTTTACTTCTACGTTATCAGCTAATATGCGAATACTTTATCTGTTATGTGGTTTCGGTTTCAAACC
Organism: Raphanus sativus; assembly: GCF_000801105.2. Classification (NCBI taxonomy): domain Eukaryota; kingdom Viridiplantae; phylum Streptophyta; class Magnoliopsida; order Brassicales; family Brassicaceae; genus Raphanus; species Raphanus sativus. The sequence continues at coordinate 6,362,172 of NC_079518.1, read as the reverse complement.
CTCTTTTTAGACCATTGGTTCATTAAGAAAATGACGCAGTTAACGAGAGAAGAATCCGATAAACTAACAAATTTACGACACAAATAACATTGCTCAGAGAAATTTTGTTTTTTTTTTCCTTCTACATTTTGATAGTTGACTTATTTTCTGGGTTCAAACTTCAGTTATGTATTCAGTTGTAATCGTGTCAGTTAGGACAATTATAACATACTGGCCAAAATGTTTTGATTCCTCGATAAGATCTTAGAAACGCCTCAACGCTAGATCCGAGTTTGAATCCAGATGTCTGCATTACATTATTACATACTGGCCAAAATGTTTTAACTAACTAAACTAAAGAAACTGATACTACGAAATAGAAATAGTACTCATTGATATCGATTCTCTCATTACATTGGTCGAATACACAGAAGTCTTTTTTCTCAAGGAAAAATTGTTTGGTTCTACTTCTACGCAAGCCTATTGCTAAACCACTCAGCTACAGTTTTCCAAAATTTATTTTTTCGTATTTGTAGCGGTTCTAGATATATAAGCCTATAGAACAAGATACAAAATCCACACAATTATAAAGAAAGACTTTACAAAGGAGATTCGCTTCAATTATGTATACTATTCTCTCTTGCTATATCAATTTATTCACGTCTGGTTCGATGAAACTACCCAATGCATCATCATTCCAGTACAACCGCAAAAGGTTTAATATGCTCGAAGATCTGTGCGATAAATCAAAAGGGGTCTCAGGTGAGAAGTAAGAATCATTGAATTCGAGTTACATGATGAAGTTTCAGTGACCAAGATGTTGTTGGCCAACTAAAGAATAATTCCTTTTGTTCAATTATCTCGACTGAATTATGTTTTCCTTTTCTTATTGGAGAAAAAATATTTTGAAGCTAGTCACATGTTTGATTCTTTTGTAATTGACTTGATCAGTTTATAAGAAAATAAAAAGACATGATGCTATGACATGAATGAAAATGCTACTTCTCTGTTTAGGACAAATGTTACCTTTGGTTTTTCTCTTTCGAATATGTATGGATGATGACTAAAGACGCGATTGCAACATGAACTTTGTTAAAGATCGCCTAGTACACAGATGTAGAGTGCCTGGGTCTACTTATGACTCATGTGATCTATTAAATATTATCATCATAGTTTTGATGTAAGCTTACGTAAAACTTATAAAACCTAGTACTTGTGTTTTCTAACAAGGGAACAATGCCTTCGCTTCACGTTACATACTTGAAGATGCGGTCGTTCTAGTTGTTTTAAAGAGGAATACAATGCGATACAAACATTATAAACATTGACTAGATCTCCCCTCGGGTTCTTGAGAACTTTGTTTTTTAAAAATCTACAAGTTGACAGAATACAAATGAACATGTTTTTAAATAGCACCAATGTTTTTGAGACCAAGGACAACTCCGACGCCGATGATATGACCAACGGTACCACAAGCCAAAGTGTCGGCGAGAGTGAACCCGGCTGGGTCACCCGTTTGTAGACCCGAGTCACGTGCCTCTAACTTAAGCCCAGCTGTCGCCTTCCTATTGGCTGATGGTGCTAGTCCGAATCTCCCAGCGAACAACATCAGAGTCGTCGACGTTACCATTATCTAATTAGAGAGCATAATAATCTATTTTATTGCTGCTGATACTTAATTAAGGTTTTTTCATATTTGTTTTAGTTACCAGATTTGTTGATGAACCAATGAAGTCACACTTTGCACCCAAAGCTCCATTCCCCTTGCGTCTCATGGGCACAACAGTTGCCTGAGAGCATTAAAAATGTAACTTTAACTAAAACTTGAGAATTTTTAACTAAAATTATCGTTGTGATGTAATAAACACAACTTCATACTATATTACAAAGTCTCTTGTCAAATATGATCAATCAAGAACAAAATTGAACCCCTAAATTTTCTATATATATTCTGTATGCATGTAAGTTTCGTAAGTGTATAGAAGACCAAATAACATTTTATAAGAAAAAGGAAAATGACAAACCAGGCCTTGCACTGGAGCTGCAGAGATCTTGCTAGCTCGAAGACCATTGAACTGAGGCAGTGTAGTCATCACAGTGCTCGCCATTTTCTTTGACTCTTACGTGAAAGCAAATAAAAAACTTATATTTTCTTCTGCAACCAGTCTTCTTATTTTTGATTCTACCTGATTTTTTTCTTCTGATAAGTCTTTAAAATGATTTAGCCAAGAATCATCGTGTGGCTTTGATGATCACAGAAATGGATTCTGTTTTGATTACTCCTTGCTGACGCGTCGAGTGACTATTGGCTGATTTTAAATCTGGTATCTGGATAAGGCTGTCGTGTCGCAGAATTTGTTTCTGAACATTTCCTTATTTGGGCTTCATTTTTGGCCCATTTATACTTTTGTGGGTGTTTATTTTGGGCTTCGCAATTGAGTCCCATTAATACGCATTTGAAGGATAGTAATAGACCTCCACAGTTGCTTGGACAAGACTCGAAAGCTCAAAAATGCGAGAGCGGCAACTGATTCGAGGATCAACAAAAGTAAAAGAGAGAAGATAACAAAACAGAACAACTATGATTAGGACTCATGCGTTATGATATTTATTAAGCAAATGTTTCTTTCTCATTCTTTTTTCTTTCTTAGAGTTTTTTTCACTGTTAAAATGCAGAGACGGGGTTTTGTAATGTGGTTTTGAAGAAAATGTTGCAGTTTCTTGGATCCTTGTCCTCGTTGAAAGGGTCAGATAATGGGTTACACTCATCGACAACACAACTACACAAGTAACATATAGACAAGTGAATCTACGGAGATCAAACACATGAAACCATTTAACATCTGAACGAAGACTGATGAAGTTGATAATTAAAGCGTAGCTTACATGGTTACAAGTTATACAACAACCAAAGAACACATACAAACGAAAAAACCCTAAAACAAACCCTAAAATCACACACACAACAACAATAAAAGCTTCTAAAAGAAACAAAACAAATCTGTGAGATAATAATAATAATTAAAGGATAATGGATTTCAAATCTCTAAGCGGCTGAGATCGCAGCATAGTCTTGATAACGAGACATAGCGCCTTTAAACTTGTGATCGTCTCCTTTGTGAGTGCTCAAGCTATGCGGGATGTACGCTTTGAAAACCTCCTCGAGATCCGGTCTCGTCTTCAGCTCACGGCAAGCCACCTCTAGAGCCGTGTGTTCGAACCCTTTGTAGAATTTCTGGCGGCACACGTAACCGAATAAGAGAGAGATGAAGATGAGAGGAACCAGGAGAGTCGCCCAAACGAATAGCTTGACTCCCAAGTAACCAAACATAACCAGTTGGAACAGAAACAATGCCGCTAGAATGCGAGTGTGAATGTGCGGCCACATCCTCCCGTAGCTCTCGTATGCTGGAACGTACACTTTCAAAGCCTGTCATAAACCGTTAAAAAGCCAGATCAAGATCAAGATCCACCTGAGAACGTGCTTAAACTTAAAAAACTAGGGAGAGAGAGAGTCTGACCTGGTTTCTAAGGATGAGCCACCCTAGACCGAAGTAGATAACGCCGAATACGAGGATAAGAGGAGCGATCACGGAGTAGCAGAAGGTGATAGTGAGGATGAGCATGTCGCTAGGAACCCTAGTCGCGTAGCTTAAGTCTCCTGGATACCAAGCTTCTTTGACCTCTGCTTCGGTTTTGCATAGATACTTCTTTTTTAAATGGAATATTATCAAAGGTATGATCCTAGACAGCTCGAGACCATAACCAACAAAGAACCTGAACGTTTCAAGATTTCAAGAAACATAAGTTTTATAGAACATATATACTATAGTATAATATAAGTGAAGAGGAAGGGAAACTCACTTGAGAGCAACGTAGGTCAAGAAGAAAGTAGCGTTCTTAGGGAGACTAGTAGCCAAAACGGTGATAATTGAGTTTGGTTTCTTCTCAAGAGCCTTCAAATTCTGGAACAAAGACCCTGCGAGGGTAACACCGATGAAGACGTTCAAGACCGAGAAGTAAAAGTACTTCCCGGAGGTAGCTCTAACGGCGTGGCTCTGCGAAGGGATCCCTTCAGACTTGGATAAGAACATGAGGAACTTAGGCAGCATAGCCAAGAAGACGATGAGCGCAATCTGAGGGAGGTAAGACTCCAAGATGGTTTTAATGAAGCCTATCTCCACGATCGGCTTCAAGAAGGGAAGCGTCTTCTGGAGATTCTCGAGAGTGGTGATGGCGGAGACGAACGCTATAGGGATCATGTAGAACAATATGGTTATAGCAACGATGAAGTAGATCAGGTACTGCCTGACTATCCTGCTGAAGAACTTGATCTTGAGATTCTCCCAGATGAGCTGGCGAGGCTCCGGAGCTTCGGTCACCGTCCATTTGTCAACCATCTGGCAGTGTAGAGACTGAGCGGCTAGAGCTGCAGTGACTCTGTCTGTGAAGAACACAACCGCTGCGGTTTGCTGCTTCTCAGCGAGAACCGTTCTCTGCTCTGCTTCTAGTTTGGTTACTGACTCGTTGATCAGCTTTGTGTAATACTCAATGCTGTCTACTTGCTCTCCGACTAGCCCAAGCAAGCCGGTTTTGTTGGTTGGTCGGTTACTAGTTGCTGCGAATACTGCTTCTGCACGCGCGAGCTTCTTCTTGTAACCTTCCAAGTCTTCCCATATCTTATTAATCTACAGAACACATGAGCCAATGAGTAAGAAAGATTGAGACTTTAAAAAGACAGAACAAGCAGATAGATGGATAGATAGATTACCTTGCTGTTTTCTGTTACGACAAGGGATCTGTAGAAGGTCTCAGGGTAGATGTCTCTGAAGTAAGAATCTACAAACTCCTTCTGTGTCTCACCATTAGGTGGGGAAGGTATGTCTCTAACGAGAATAGCGAACTGCTCTGGTAATACTTCTTCGCTAGACATCAGCGCTTCAGCTCTCAACGAAGCGACGTGCTTGTAAGCTTTCCATAACATGAAGTATGTGACCACAGATATCCAGTAAACCGCTCCTAGGAACGCCCACAGCCTTGAACTCTTTCTCTGTTAAAAACAGAAAAAAAGGATCAAAAAACTTCGGTGTATCTGAAGGAATTGAAGTTATGTGTGTGTGTGTGGGTTTGCTGCTACTTACAGTGATGTTAGCCATTGATAGGTTATCAAGTTGGCTAAAGGTTCCGTTGCTAGTGGTGTCAGTGGCGTTCCTTGAGTTCTTTAAGCTGTTGTCTGTAGCGGATAATGGGAGTAGAGTCGGTAAGAGAATAAGAGCCGACAAAGAAAATATCCCAAGAACTGTTTCATCAAAAAAAAAAAAAACACTTGTGTTAGAGCAATGAAGAAGAGACACTGAACATATCCAAAGAAAGAAACTTTTTGGCTTGACCAGCATCACATCATATAGATCTGGTTAAATAAAAAATTGACTCAGATCAGCCAGTCAGTGCAACAATAAAACAAGAACATTACACACAAAGTCAATCACTAATAACTTAAACCAAAGTTATCAAAGCAAAACATGTGTCCTAAGGGTTCTAATTTCAATCTCAAATGTCTAACACTCAAAACTCAAAAAAAGGGTACTTTATTTAAAGCAGATAAAGACAAAGTGACATAAACATAGCAAAACAAGATCTTCATCAGAGCCAACAATATACAAACAAAAAAATCCTTAAAAAGGAAACGTTTTTCTCCACAATTGTCTGCAAAGATGGAAACTTTATTAGGTAAAATTAGAAACCCAGATCAGAACAGAACAGAAGGCGAACCGGTGCTCAAGAAGACGAAGTAGACGGCGGTATCGACGCCGGAGAGCTTAACGACGTCTTGCTCGGTGGAAGTGAAAGCTTCACGGATCCAGGCGAATGGGTTTCGGGTCAAGGAGCTGCCTTCCCACGGATCCATTTCTTTGAGGATCCGATTCGGGTAGTAAACGGGAACGTTACCGGGTCGACGAGAGAGCCAGGTGAAGAGGAGCATGAGGACGACGAAGATGACTGCTGATGTCCCTAAGGACACAAGGAAAGATTCAAACTCCATCTACTAAATCTGCTCTCAGAGTTTCTGGGTAGCCGTTTAAAAAAAAAGGTAAAGTAACCGTTTGTTGCTTCTTCTGGTAAATTGCAGGTGAGAGAGGAAAAGCTTTGGTTGTTTTGTATTCAAAGGAGTAAAGGCAAAAAAGAAAGTAAATAAATAGTAATATATAAGAAATTGATTGAGTATTTTTTGAGATTGCTTGTCCTGAGGGGAGTTGGCTTTTGTGTTTATGGAGAGAGGGAGAGAGGTGTGAGAAGAGAGTGAAGAGCGTGTTTGATTGAGAAGGCCGACAGGTGTTGAGGAAAGAGACTCCAATGGACAAGGACTTGTTGTAACCCTACTTCAGCGACCTCTCTTTACTTCTTTTCTTTTTCTTTTCTTTTTTTTTAAAAAACAAATTCTACAAAATTATAATCTTATTTTGTCAATATGCATTCAGCATTGTTTTTTATTTATTTCTTTTTCAGTTATGTCTTTTTCTAGTATTGATTAGAGAGAAACAACCTTTGGTTTAAAAGGTTATTTAGCAATTTTACTCAAATTTGAAGCTGAAAACTAAATTAGCTAAACCATATGTCAACTAGAACTTGCCTTCAGAGATTCCTTTAGAGGTTACTAGATGGGTTTCTTACTATATGTATGTATATTATATTGTAATATTTAGCGAATAAAGCTATATTGCAAATTAAACTTATATAATAGTACTTGAAGTTTTAAGTTTTAGCTCTTATTTTTTTCTGTTTTCTATGAGTTGGCGTTTTGGAGTTGTGTATGCAAAGTTATTTAATTTTATATATTTTAATACAAAAATCAAAACTATCTAACTAATTATAATTAACGAATAAAAAGATAAACTCTATAGTATATTAAGAATTAAAAAGATCATCGATTTTTTTAAAAAGATATCTATTAAAAATGTAAGGAGTATTAGTGAGCAAATATTGTGTTTATAATTAAACGGAACAGGTCATTCAAGTGATTACCGATTACCGAGTAAAGTTTGAAAAAAAATTGTTAGAGAACTTGTGGACTAAAGAAGAAAAGCTAAAGAAAAGGCTAATTGTAAAGTAATTGACTGAAATTCACTTGTGGCCACAAAACTAAAATTAGTAATGGCAGTTCTTTTAGGAATTACTTGGCAGAAAATTATGAGACTGTATAAAGTCGGAAATGGTTAACTTGGTCAATTAACTTAAAACGGCGGCAGGCTTACAGTTTATCATACTAAAATGATTGAAGTAGCTGATTAGCTGAAATTGTAAGATTTAAGACATGTTCTGAATGGTCAGGGCTAGTTTTTTCTTTCTTTATTCAGAGGTGGAGGCGTTATTTTAAGCAATAGAGTGTATGAAGAATTTACATCAGTATCATATTTGTAAAAGATTATTCTCAATTGATGAATATGGTTTCAGAACCAGAAAAATTACTTGTTTTTGCAGGTTATTTGAAAGACATCAAAACTATGCAAACAAATTTTTTCAACCCAGAGATCATTCATATACCACAAACGTAGAATTTGAGAACGTATAGTTTAGCACGAAATATCAAGAAACAACTGTTTCACGTCGTTCACATGGATGCAAAATTATCAGTGTTATTTACATAGTTAGTAGGAGTCTTCTCTAAATTGGTGGAAAAAAAAAGAATGGTATAGTGTTGGAAAGATCCAAAATACCAAGTGCGATGGTAAATGCACATTTTCAGTCGTTTTTGTATAATATTATCGGCTTTGTCTAAGTGAAATCGAATGAATTTAGAAACTGTAGGCTATATCTGCAGTTTGTATATTGTGACTCTTCAAAAATTTGAACGCTAAGAACTTAGATCATATAGAACAAAACGGCAGTTAGATTATATCCCCAGTCAAAAAGAAATTACATTTTAGATTTATTATAAAATCTGATGATCATTATTGGACAGTTATTCTAAAAAGCTGGTCACGTAATCAAGAAGTCAAATTATACCTCTAGAAAAAGAAACATATATCTACATTTTGCGTTTTATTCCTCTATATAATACATTTGACCAAAAAAAAATTCCTCTATATAATACATATTTCTATATTTCTTTTAAACGTCTTAGACAAGTAGGTCACATCTCTTGTAATGCACGTGTATGGTTTTATGTGTTACAAAGCGTGTAATATAACGTGTATACAGTAAATCGTTGATACAGTTTCAAGAAGTCAAGAAACGAAAACCGAAAGACGTCGACGACATGCTTGAAGTTCAAGATAAGAGTGAATCCAACAATGATCCGGCGTCCAGAACATCATGGCCCAATGATAAAGACGAGCTTCTTCCTGCATCCAAGTTGTGAGTTCGAATCCTGTTGGAAGGAACTAAGTCATGATTTCTGGACACCAACACGGATATAGGTCTATGTTTTAGGGCCCATTTGCATACCCAGAAAGAGGGTCTATTCGTGGGCTTCATCTCCCCTTGAGGTTTAATCTGGACCTTTTCATAGGTCCGAAATACCTCCAGATTAATCAAAAAAAAGAAAAAAAAAACAATGATCTGGCACTATAAAATTAGCTCCTAATTTTAATTGCTAGTTTGTTTGTTGTATTTTTTTAAATGACCAAAACTATTTGGTCCCAGTATCACTTGCGTCCATCATTCGCGGCAGACGTAAATGCTAATATAAAAAACTTTTGGCATCCAACTCAATCAAATGGCTGGCTCATTTGTTGGACAAATCAGTGGATATTTTACAAACAAATCATCATTTTCGGTTGAATAAAAATATAAATCTAAAAATATATGCGAATTTGTTAAAGTTGAGTCCTTCACAAGGCACAAAACAAAAAGCCGTTGTCCACTTGCTGCAACGTCGACATGAACTTCATTGCCGACATCGAAAAAAACTTAGTGTGGGTTCCATTCCTTGTCTTTATTTTATTATTGAAATTCTAAAGGCTTATCTACAACATTTCAGTTATTTGTTAATTTGAAAGTAACGCTGTTCACAGATTCGGTAAGTTTATTTATCTGGTCCAAAAGTCTTATTGTAGATTTCCTTTCTGGCATAAATATTTTATGTTCACGTCGACATATATACAGAAACAACCCCAGCACGTCATCAGGTTGCTATGCTTCTTTTTGTTCTACTGAGTTATGCTTTGGTGTATGATCGAATGAATGGTTCGCTTTGCATTTACGGATCGAGATGACTGAAGGATATTTCAGATACAAATGAAATGACTGAATTTTTAATACATAGTTATCAGCAAAAGAATGAAATATAATTTTCTGAAGCCTGATCCAATCTAAATTAAAGTTTAGCAAACATATGACCAGTACATTTCTCAAAAAAAACTTATGACCAGTACTTTTTATAAACAAAAAAAATATTTACTCTGTGACTTCAAAAGACATCATTAGTAAAACTTTTAGTCCAAACTATGTATGTAAAAATTCTAGTTAGTATTAAAATAGTTAATTATATAGAGAAAAGATAATTTTGGATAAACATAATATAAACTATTCATAGAGATTTAGAAGAAGAAAAACATTTCAAAAAGAAAGTAACTGAGTCGAGATTGTGAAATGTGTAGCCAGGGCCGGCTCAAACGTTTTACAGACCCTGGGGCAAAACTTAAAAAATGACCCTTAACTTCGACAAAAAAAGGAAAACTACACCTGGATTTAGGAATGAATTGCTGAAGGCTGAAACTAAAATTGAAAGGAATACCCAGGAAAACCTGAAACAATAAACAAAAACAATCCTCTTGGATTTTAGAAAAAAAATTGCTCTATACCAAAACAAAATCAGTGATTTGTTTGTAATCCTTTATGCACATGTCTTCTCTTATACTAATTGATAGTCTATACATGTAAAATCATCTTAGTTTATGTAGGAATCAAAGAACCAAACAAAAAAAAGAATCAATGATTTTTCTAGAAGTTCAAGTATAGAGAAAAGCAAAAAAAAAACAAAATAGTAAACAAAATATTAAGGATCACTTACAAAATATAATCAGCGATGCAAAAGTCCTTGAAGAATCAAGATTTTGAGATCTTCTGAAACTGTACCATCGCTAGGAACGTGAATAGTTTTTAGGAGAGAAAGAAGAAATTTGATAAATATAATTATGTTTTTAAACGAATAACTAATTAATGCTAATTATATTATTTTATTAGTTAATTATAATTTGGTGAAAATATATATAAATTATCATGATTAAGATTTTGTTTCCATAAATTTAGATTTGTAAAAAAATCATTAATTTAGTTTTATTAAAAAGTAACATTTATAATTGACAAAAAAACAATTATAGTAACTACATTGACAAAAAAATATATTACTACATATAAAAAAAAATTATGGGCCCCACCAGCAGTGGGCCCTGGGGCGGTCGCACTGCTGGCACTTGCTCCTCAGCCGGCACTGTGTGTAGCCTTTAAAATTGACAATGATTCAATTCCCCCGTCAATATGGATACAAGCGAAGGATCCAATCGAATTTCAATAGCTTAAGAGAAGTAGGTCACGATTTCATGAAGAACGGTCTAGCGTTCCTCTATTTCAGAGTTTAATTTTCTAAGCAGTTTTAGAGAACATGCGAACTTTACATTGTATTTTAACCCATTGCATAGTCCAGATTTTAGTAATTTTAAAAATCATTAGAAAATGATAGGAGTAAACGAACTATTTTCTCTCGTAATTATCATACACAAAGTTAAGAAATCATCACGAATCCTCATTAATTAAGAGTTAGAAACCTATCATCTGAACTTTCAATTGATAGGAATCAAAATGACTGCTTAACACTCTGTGGATACAATAGTTCTTCGAAACTCAAAAATAATCGATCAACTTTTTAAGAAAAAAATATAAAACTCGTTACAATTCTGAAGTCACTAAAACTTTACATTTGGAATCTAATAACAGCACATTTCATTTTGTAGGCTTCGTCGCTCTACCAAAGAATATGTTGCATTTGCACATAAACTTGTATTTGCTTGGAAAAAGAGTTCAAAGTTAATTAGCAAAATAATATCGACTCTTCTATGACTAAAGAATCTTAACGGTATAACCTGTCTTGAGACTGGAACTCGAATCTTCAAAATATTCCAACTGATTAATTTAGGCTTTATAAGAACGGCAGAGCGCAAGGATCATACTCTAATCGCGTGGTTTGTGGATTATACAAATAGAAACAAACATATATATCTCTAGACTATATTATTCCCACAATCATTGTAATGGAGACGTGACTCCTACTAGTAACTATTTTCGTTTGAATTATTTGGCATGACTTGCAATCAAAGGCAATATTTAATCACACAAAATAAAGTATCGTTACGTTGTTATTCCAAGATTGCAATTGGATGACAATATGATAAACAAAAGCTAATTGTACGTGTATCTCCAGCCCAAATAAGTATTTATACTCAACTTGAATAGCCATTGCAAGCTATACTTGTACCATTTCTATCTCAATGCTATACCATACCTTATTCTATGAGAATACTATTATGATTATCTAACTTCTTCGTAGCTATCTTTATTATTCATCTGGTCAAACGTATAAAACTCACCTGATTTATAGGTTTCAAAGTTTAGCTCGCGAATATGATGGCCCGTTATAAGCCTGACCCAAGCATTTTATTCTGCAAGACTGGAAAGAGAAAAATGGGAACATGTTATAATCAAAACTATATTTTTCAGTGATCAGCTTTTAAAGTCAGTGAAGCTTAGGCTGGGCTTAGAAAAATAAGTACGGATTAATATTCAATAATGCTTTGCTAGAAAATATTAGCTGACGTCTAATCACATAATTTGAGAGTTTGCTAGGCCAGATTATGTTGAGGAAAGGGAGTTTCTACACCAGAGCTACATCTTCTCATGGGTTGAAATAAATTCTGGCAAGACCTTTGACAAAGTACAAGACATTAGGAGAAACCTATCAGACCAGCAACAGAAGTGCCAATAGGGCTAAGAACTGATGATCTCTGCATCAACAAAATGAGACAGAAAAGATCAAGCTGATAATAACACATGATTATAGAGATCATGAACATAAAACCAAGAAACCTAGGAGAGCACCAGACAAGGAGAATATAAAACAAAACCTGATGCTACAACGTATATAGTAGATATAATGGAGTTGTTCGTAAAATTTTGAGAATTACAGACAATTATAATGAATTTTAATAAAAGTTTGTTTTAATAACTTTAGTGTTATATATCAAAGTACATCCTTTAAAATGTGCAGGAATTTTATGTTCTAAAAGAGAATTTAAACTTTTCAGTTATACGGTAGATGTCTCACCAGAAAAAAACCCCCTTATGTGAACCTGACAGCACTTATCAGGCCTCGCAAAACAGCTGCTTAAACGGTAAAGTGTGCTTGACAAATAAAAAACGGTAAAGTGTTGCATAACTTGCATCTCATGGTAAAGCTCCATTTAGCAAAATATTTTCTGGGTTTTGATGGGCCTTACAATGTATATGTTCAGAGTTCGGCACGTTAACTAGTTTAAAGGCTATTATTCTTTCGTTAATAACATGTTCCCATTTTTAGTTTTTTTATCTATTTTTACATGTATTATTTTTAGTTTTTGATTACATGTTCCCATTATTCTGCAAGACTGGAAAGAGAAAAATGGGAACATGTTATAAAAAGCTCCATTTTTATCTATTTTTACATGTTCCCACGTTAACTAGTTTAAAGGCACGTTAATAATACATGTACCCATTTTTCTCTTTCCAGCCTTTAAACTAGTTTTTTAATCTATTTTTACTGATTGAATCAAATTTCTAGTAAAAATCTAAAATTTCTGGATATCCGACATACTGAATTTTTTGATGGTGACGATCAAATCATATCCGATAATTAATTATTCAGACAAAACAGATCACATCATGAATACCTTTATAAACCAGGATATCCAATACGTGTTCGCCCCTACTAAAAAGTAAAGGCATATATATAGGTGATGATTGGTTCGACTGTGACTCTAAAAATTTAGCTGTGAAAGTTTAATTGTAAGTAAATTGGTTAAAACTGTAAAGTTGTTTTTGTAATTCTTTTTGCAGACTTTTGTTGTACTTAATTTTTTTTATAGTTGTAAGTTATAGACTATAGATATTTTTAAAAAAATATGTGAAATATGTGATGTATAAATAAAAAAATACTTATTTGATCAATTAAATAGTTTATATTAATATTTTTTTAAATTAAATATTTATAGATGTTTTTAATTTTGATTATCTAGTTTATTTGATATTATAGATAGTTTTTTATTTTACAGACTGTGAAGTCTATAAAAGAAAATTTTAGTTTTTTTTACTTAAAATACATAAGAAAAACATTATTTTAATTTTTTGACATAGCTTTAAAAATAAAGATAAAACATGATTGGTAAAGTTTATAGAAATTTTATATAAATTTTAACTTTTAAAAATAAAGATAACAACATGATTGGTAATATTTAATGATTTGAAAATAAATAAAACTATAGTAATGAGATAAAACCTAAGTATGCACCCTTATAGTCCACATTCGAATGGACTTTTTCTTTAGCACAAAAGTCTCAAAATGATCCGAATTCGTATTTCTAAAGGAAACCGTAGACAACATATTGGTAAGAGGTTTATGATAAGTATTTATGATAATAGAAAGGATCAATAATTTGTGTTGAGAAAAAGGAGCAATAATTATTTAGGAGTCTAAAAAAGATGTAGATTTTTTTACTAAAATATATAAAAAAAGAATTTGCTTTATTTTTTTTGGTGTAGCTTTAAAAAATAAAACTAAAACATGATTGGTAAAAAATAATAGAAATTTGATGTAGATTTTAACTTTTAAAAATAAAACTACAATATGATTGATAAAATTTAATGATTTAAAAATAAATAAACTAAATTAGGAAGATAAAGCGCCAATCAATCATCCATATCCAAATTACTATCTCTAAACCACAGCTGATGAAAGTATCAATAATTATAAAATATTACTCCCTCCGTTTCATATTAAGTGTCGTTTTAGAGAATTTTTTTCGTTGCAAAATAAGTGTCGTTTTAGAGTTTCAATGCAAAATTTATTAACTTTTATTTCCATTCTATTTTCTATTGGTTGAATTGTATCGATAATGATGTTTTTATATTGAAAATATGCAAAATTAAATGTTTTCTTAATCCGTGTGTACAAGTCTAAAACGACACTTATAATAAAACAGAGGGAGTAATAACTTTTGTTTCACAATAGGAGTCAATCTAATCTTTTTTTTTGTTATACAAAAAGCGTCACTTTAAAATTCCCAATACAATTAAATTTACTTTCAGCTGAAAATAATTGCAAACTGCATTGATTTTTATAAATAGTTTTATTTTTCTCAAATATTGTTGATCATAGATGTGTAATTAATAATAACTTATATATATTTCTGTTACTTACATAGAAATGGAGGGAAAATTTATTTGATAAACCGTATTTATATATCTGAGTAATTCAGTCTACATTTTAACATATATTTGTTTACATACTATAAAGCTAGCTTGGTTGTTTGTACTTTGTGACTTTTTACAAGAAATATTTTAATCTTTTGGACAACTTGTATTTTCTTGAGGAGCTGCAGGCAAGTAAACAATATCTTCGTCAAATTATAATATATATAGCTATATGTATCATATTCGTAGGGTTTTTTTTTTAACAAAATAAATGTAATAAATTTAATCATATACCTCCACCAAGTATAATATACTTTAAATTTTTTGGAATTGATTATTATACTGCACAAATATGAACCAGATATAAAACTTCAATTTATTCTTTTGTTGCCTACATCATCGATATGATTCCACTACTAGATCTAAAAAGTGCATGCTCATGTTTATTTATTTACTGTGAAACTAAATTTTGTATCAATTTTTTCTAATTATATTTTATTAATAAATTTGAAAAACCTAAACTCAAATTTCGGTTACAAGTTTGGTTCAAACAAAACAGTCTAAATCAACCCGAAACCTAGCTAGTTTCGCTTAACCACCAAACCGGTACATTCCGCTAGACAGCTCCAAGAATTTTAAACTATCAACTCATGTTCTCAATCAATGTTGGTAACCAGGAAAGAGTGACGTTCACCTCGTTTCCTCAGTTGCCGGAACATTCCATGCTATCATTAGTGTAGCTGGTTCATGATAATTTCCCCAAACTTATCGCCTCCACTGACGTCTAAACTCGATATGCCAATACAGAGATAAGGATAGAGAAAGCGTACTGAAAAACAGCTTCTAGACTTCGAGAAGCCGACAGATACTGACTAAAAGTAGTTGAAAGAGAGACAGCAAGGAAACATTATCTTCAGTACCTGAAATAAGAAGAGAATAACCTACGAGGAAGCTCAAGTGAACCACCACACACTGGGATGGCTGAGAACTCAAGCAGGTCTCCACATCGAGATGGAATCTGATAGACCCCATCAGACCCGCATCAATCCCTACTCTAGAAACACAAAACATGCTTTGGTCTTACTGCTCACAGTTGCTGAAATGTTGTTGGAGAGACGGAAACCAACAGACTATGCAAAACTGAGAAAGCTCCGAAAATGAAGTACAGAACACGATCCTGTAATGACGATGACGAACAAAGGAAGAGGAATACTTGTGAAGAGGAAGAGCAACCATAGACGGCAACTTTTAAAATTTTGGACTTCGACTACAAGTGCGAAACAACGAGGATAATACAATCACACAGCCGCATTTAACCTTCGTGCACACTCCGACGTTACAAAACTGACGTCTTCCTTGAACTCAAGACAAAACTTTGAAAGCGACGAGACGCCAAATCGCCGTCAAGAGAGAAGTTGTAAATCCCGTTCCACGCTGAAGAGAAATTCCGAATAAAGGAAGATTGGAACCATAGGAACGAGTTCAACAATCACCAAAGGCCACTACTCCGTTCAGCCTGCGGGATCTACAAAGAGAAAAAAAGAACCATAGATTGAACACCCCACCACAAAACCCCCACCGCCTCGCTGATTCTCCAGCACAAAACCCACAAACCTCGGATTTACACCTCCTAGAGCGAATGTTGAGGAACCCGCAGCGGAGCTCCGACCACACTTATCAACGACAGGTCAGAAGAGGACAAATCAGAGCAAATAAAAAAGAGGAGTGAAAGGGGAGAGAGCCTCCGACGACCACTCGTTCAGAAGGCATTCAGTGGAGCTTGAATTTTGGTTATTAGAAGTAGGGATTAGAAGTATTTCATAAAATAACTCATGAAAATAAGTGAAAAGGGATTTTAGCGATAGATATAAACATATACAAAACATACGTAAAGTCTATGCATTTTGCAATTAATTTTAAGCTGAAAGTACGCAAAATCTGCATTTGAATTCTAAAGTTACTTTTTGTGTAAAAAGAAAAAATGTTAGAATGACACTTAATAATACTCACTCCGTTTTTGAATAAGTGTTATTTTGACATTTTTCACATAAATTAAGAAAGTGACGGAAATATATATGTAATTTTATTGATAACACCTCTCTGACTAATAATATTTGAGATAAATAAAATTGTTTATAAAATTAATGTAATTTGCAATTAATTTTCAGCTGAAAGTAAGTATAGTTTGCATTGGAATTGTAAAGTGGCACTTTTTGTGTAACAAAAAATGTTAGAATAACACTTACTCCCTCCGTTTTTTTAATATAAATCGTTTTAGAGAAGTTCATTTGTTCCAAATTATAAGTCGTTTTCGGTTTTCTATGTAAAATTTATTTAAATTTAATGCAATATAACCAATGATAAAATATCTTCTATTTTTGTATTGGTTGAATTGTGATTAGATAAACAATTAATGATGTTTTTTGTCTAGAAAATTTAAAAAATTAATGATTTTCTTAATCCATGTGCATGGTTCTGAAACGACTTATAATAAAAACAGTGGGAGTATTATGAAACAGAGGGATACCTTTTATTTTTTAATTGCCTATAACAATTACTATCCATAATTAGCACTAATCGCAAGGATTAGAGGACTAGAAGTTAGAATATCACTAGACAGGGGTTATCAGTGTCTTCAAAATACTCAACATGTCTTTATTTGTTGTTTTGGTTTCTTTTTAATTATTCCCTATATATTAAAAGAGAAGACTTTAAAAAATAACAACCTCATTTTTTGTATTAATTGAGAAAAGCTCCTTCCTACGTGGCAAGTTCTTAAGAGGTCAAAAATCCTACGTGTCATTCTTAGAGGAGATTTGAGAAACCATAGTATTAAAATTAATACGACCAACAGTGATGTACGTCGAATATATTGCGTTAATATATTTTTATCGCGATCTCATGGTATTTTGAATATTCATGATAGATTCGTTAATAGATTATCATCGGTTCCACTTCATTCTTAGGCTTTTTAATAGGAATGAAGAGGATGAATGGAATTACGAGGACAGAAACAAATCTTATCTCGCCAACTAACTCAAAGAAATCAATTCAATATATGAATATACTCAACACGTTTGATGTTGTCTGCATGTTTTCCAACATGACAGTCCTACTACAGATTGACTCCCATCATAGCATGACAGTTGGTTAGTAAATTCAAGATTGACTCACATAGTACACGGCCATTTGTTTGATACTCCTCACCATATAAACATGGACAATATGATCTGACTTATGCTCATATACGTATATATTTTTGAGTTTTAAAGTCAGAGACTCAGAGAGTACATAATGAGTTCTAAATGAATGGTTACTGGAGTTGATTAAGTTATAAAGGCAGAGAGTACATAATTAAGTCAAATGAATGCTCATGGGTATTGAAAACGATGAAACATATATTCATAATCAAAAAAATGTTCATGTTTAAGTTGGATCGTTATCGTTATTATATCACCTAAAAGTTAAGGTATATGATTTTGGTTTGGTTATACCTTCGTGTTTGGTATGATACGATTGATTAGTATTCTATTTAGTTAACGCAGTGTTGCAATATTTTTTTGTTCATTTTTTGATACAATAAACTGAGTAAATGTCATATATTTTGTGCGTGATCCGAAAGCCAAGCTACTTAATTAAGTAAGGAAGTTTGGAGGTTTTTTGTAAACAAATCTGTACAAAAGAACGCAATTAATGTCGTCTTATCATTATTTTAGGAAACAACTTAATAGATATTTAATGTTTTAGTACTTAGCAATATCTACAGAATGTTATCTTTCTTATATACACATTGCATTATATACGGTATTGATTTGCTCCTGTGACTTTCTATAATTTGTATACGTGTGCATGGAGAGTTTCTATACATTAGTTTCTCAAATTGTCTTTTTATATCCCCTATATACAATTATTTAAGAATTTTTTAAAAAATTATAACCTTAATTTTGTATTAATTAAAAAAGTTCTATCCTATGTGGCAATCGTTTAAACCTTTATAATGCTGATGTGACAGGATTTTAAAGAGTCTAGGTATAGCATAGTCTAAAATTAATTGTCCCTAGGTAATACAAACTTCGACACATATGGAATCGCATATATGTATTTAAATGTCATCGGTAAAGTTTGTAATGAAGACTTAATTGAACCGAAATTCAAAACAGAATTAGTGTACGGTAGATAAATTCAGTTATTTGCTTTGGACTACACAAGTGTTTCGGTTTGAATTTTTCATGTAATATTATAAGCCTCAGTTTTTGAACCAGCCATGATCTGCTAACTCATTTTCAGATATATCATTTTTTATATATCAATTTGGTTTATCCATCTTTTATACTTGAAAGCTAAACAAACCAAAAAAATTTCAAACCATAAAAATGATCTTTTTTGATTTTGAAAAATTCTAAATTCGAATTTTATTTATTTCCATCTCGATTTTCAGAAATTATTTGTTATAATATGTTCGAACGTCGGATTCATCATCTAAAGACTTACATGATTTACCTAACTTATATATCGTGGCGCTCAATTCTTTTCAGGACTAACTGAAGTCTCTTTCCTGGAACCAATGTTTCTAAATCAGACCCAAACATTGTCAGATTATTCTTTAGGTCATCGGATCACTGGGTCGACCATGGTTGAATCACAGATCAATAAATTAATAAATTATAATATGTAATTATATATGAACATCATATTATTTTTTTTTTTAAATATAAGATGATATTAAGTTTTATTTACGAAAATAAGAATTAAACATTTTAAATTTTAATTAGTTACAGTTTCGTCTACCATGAAAATAAATTATTTGATTAATTTTAATACCAAATAATAAGAACTTTGACTAAAAATAAGATAATTATTATAAAATTAAACTTTAAATCTAAAATGATAAAATATAAACTTATAATAGATTATCAATAACAAAAATAAAATAATAGTCTAATAATGTCATATCAATAAATTTTGGTTTCTTTGTTATCATTTTTTACTGACATAGTACAAATTTCATCAGAATCTAAAGAATCACAAATCTTTTAAATTATTAAAAAAATGAATGAAAAGTTTAAATATTATCAATTTTCTGATTTTTTACCGAGTTAGCCGATGTTGGATCATTGGTTAATGTTGGTGAGAAAGATTTTATCAGATTTTTAATTAATGGTTGTGAAATCCGAACCGGATTATTTATGGGTCACTAAATTTTCAGACCGTGGATTCGGATTTAATTGTCCAAAACAGAAAATTTTAATATTGATGTTAGTCATGTAATAGTAATTGTACTCACGGAAATCACAAAATATGTACTATAGTATTTTTGATATTTTATTCAAATATCTGAGTCCCCGAGAAAAAATAATATGTGAAAACTAAAATTTTGTAAAAATGTTCACCCTGTGCAAGGCGCAGGTCTTAATCTAGTCATTAATTAATCACTGTGTTAACGTCTCCCTTGTGTATTCTTAAGTACACCTTTTAACTCTCTTTTTCTTAAGTTGTCAAATTGTTTCGCTCACTAAGGGAGTGAGGGGCCCATTTTTCTTATTAGAAAACAATCTAATTAACATTTAGCATCACATTCTTGTCTCTTGTCATGATTTAATGCTCTTACGAGGTTACAAAGAAAATCTTTGTTGGTATGTGCTTGTTTAAATGTTGTCTCTACAAGCTTATAACTTGCCTGAATAAACAAAGAAAAAAGGTAAGGCTATAACTTGGCATGTGTGTTCATATTAAACAATACTCCTTCCATTTTTCTAATGTTTGACGTTTTGTTGTCATTTTAAATATAATGTAAACTTATTAATTTTATGTTTATTAGTTGAATTATAATAAAGTAGATACTTACTGACATTAAGTCTTGTTTAAAATATATAGTTAAATATTTTAATTTATGTGTATAAAATATTATCTTATATAATGAAAGAACTAGCTTTTGTCAAGAAAGTACCATACTATATATACAATAGTTAGTTGTTTAACTAGGTTATTTGTCTCCATCATTTAGAAAATAACTAATTAATTATCGTTCTCTTTTGGAAATATCATAATTTACTAAATGTTAGGTTTACAAAACTTATTTTCCCTGTACAAAATTAAAGTACATAACAAAATGTTTTGATTTAAAAAATGGTTAGCTTAGTATCTTCCAGTGTTTTGATTTTATTAAGTATAAATGATATTATGTTTTGTATTTATTTAAATAATTATATCAATATGATTATAGACCTCCCATTGATCGGTGCCATAAACCACTCTTAAGTATTTAAAACGCATGTTGGTTATCAATTTTTGTTTTTGTTGAGTTTTATTAATTAGTTAAGATACACAATACAACTACATATAGAGAGACTTATCTAAAAAGACATATTATGAATTTTGTTTACTCTATAAGACACAAAGTAACTTTGACACACTTTCTTATGCCAGCTGTCTTTATTTGGACTGAAATTGCCCTTGGTTGCCTGTAAGGAGAATATGTGTTAGTTTTAATAAAGCAACTAGAGTATGACCCGCACGCCCGTGCGGGTATTTATTCTTACCGTTATATCTATCAATATTTTCTATAGTTTTGGTAGTGCATATTGTTTTTACATTTATCGGTATTAAATATTTGTTTACTATAACAATTATACACCAAGATTTTTATTTATATGAGTAAACTTTTTATTTATCTATAAATAATGGACAAAGTAAATATGGACTATATACCATTACGGCGAACCCGGATTCAAATCCCACCGGCCACACGAATATAAATTATTATTTTCAGCTCATTTGAAATTTTGAATATTCATGAGAGGGTTTATCCATGGGATGTACTTCTACCCGGAAGTTAGGTCTGTGTCTTTAATAAATCTGGATTTAACATTTTTCATTTTAAAAAAATGGACTATAATAAAATGGGTAATGGATAAGTCTCGTAAATGTAATTAATATAGGCCAATATGAAATCATAGTTTCTGGAAAGTGTACGTATAAGATTTATAAAAGGTATCTAAGTTACTTTCATTTTACTATCGGTTCTATTATTAATGTATATCATAGTGTGTTTGGAAAAAATACATAGCTGCATTAAAATTTGATATATTTTGGTATTACTAAAGGATTATTCTGATTTCTAATTTTTTATTAGTTTCTTATGAGAATTAAAAAAAATTGTACTTTTTTACGTTTTTAGTAGAGCTAAATTTTAGGAAACAGAGTACTATATTTTAACCATGTCATAAATAATAGGAATATTTATAGGAAGTAAAAAATATTGTAACAATTACGATCATAAAATTGTGTTTTTTTTTTTTTTTTCTGTTTGGTTCACAGAGTGGATATCAGTTGTATAAGTTGATGACAAAAAAATTGTGATTTCTTGTTTTATTTATTAGATTTTCTTGTGAGAACTAAAATATTTGGAGCCTTTTACGGTAATTATGGTAGAGCTAAATTTTAGGAAATTGAGAGTTATGCACTAATCATATCATAACTATTAAAATATTTTTAGGAATTAAAGAATATTCTGACAATCTAATCGTTAAATTCTTTTTTTAATAATATCTCCTATATATTTTGTCGGATTTTATGAAGTTTCTGAGTAAGTTTTTTCAAAACTTATGTTATTTTAAAAACTATTGGTTATACTAAACAAAAATGACAGATGATGCCAAAAGAAAAAAAAAACAAAATGACAGATTAAAATATATTTACTTCCAAGCTTAAAACATATGATATATAATATCTATGGTTTAAACACGAAGTCAATACACCTCTAAACCAACGTTTTCTTAACAATCTGAAAAACTAAAACACAAACCAACCACCAATTTTTAATAAAACATTAACACAATTTACGAAAATACCAATTGAATGAAACACACTAATACAATTTACGAAAGCCCGAGAACCATCACACATGTAATACTATATAAGTAGAAGACAAAACCAGTTTGCCTGATAAATATAATAATTTTGTATTAAAAATTCTAATGAAGTACCTACATATAAGGCATGTTATATTTAATGGAAAATGTATAACCGATTTGATTATTATTAGGTCTTAAGATTTCCTTTAATGTCAGTGGCAATGCTTTGTAAATATTTAGGAAAAGTCAGGGTTAAATTTTAATTGTACTTCAGTTTAATAGTATAGATGAAACGTAACTAGAATAAACAGTATTTTAACATATTTTATTTATTCAGACTTTATTGTTAGACGTAAGATGTCATATTTAAATCTGATCTAAGAATCCTTGTTAACTTGTATTTTTTCTGTGACCTAGCTAGCTTGTACTAATTTCACCGTTATGAGTATTTTACTAATTTTTAATTTTTTGAATATATATATAGTAAATTTGATTGATACAATAAATTATATAGTTTTATTCTCTACATTTTAACATCTATTTTGATATAAAAAAATATTTTAACAATTTTCCAAAAATATATGGATATGATAATTGTGGAGGATCTAGTAGTGGTTGAGAAAATTATAGACAAAAAATACATGGACGGAAAAATATGGATGAAACAGTTGTAGACATGAAAAGAGTCCTGATGGACATAGAATATGTAGGCTAGGATGATACCATTACCGGAAGAAAGATCCATGGAAAATCTTAAAAGTCGTGTGATTTGTGAGTGTAGACTTGCGGAAGCACAGTATGGTGATGCGCTGATTTATTGGCCACCAGAAAGCATGGATTTTGCAACTGGACTTAAAACCCCCTTGTATCCACAGAGCTGTTGTCCAAGTATCTCATGTCCACCACAATCCTATGCACCAATTTCTTGTCCACAAAACATATGTCCATCCATCTTCCACACATCGAAACTCATGTGTTGTTTGCAAGAAACAAATTTTCCCACAATCACTTTCACATCTATTTAAAATTAAATATACCTCCATCCCTCATACGTTACCAGATATACATGAGTTTGAGATAATCAAAGGATGTGTGATGTTTTTCTTGTTAGTTGGTTGAGAAAATTATAGACAAAAGATACATGGACGGGAAAATGTGGATGAAACAGTTGTAGACATGAAAAGAGTCTTGATGGACATAAAATATGTAGGCTAAGATGATACCGGTACATGAAGAAATATCCATGGAAGATCTTAAAAGTCGTGTGCTTTCTGAGTTTAGACTTGCAAAGCAAAGTATTGTGATGCGCTGACTTATTGGCCATAAGATAGCATGGATTTTGCAACTGGAATTAATCCCCCTGTATCCACAGAACTGTTGTCCATGTATCTCATGTCCACCACGATCCTATTCACCGATCTCTTATCCACGAAACACATGTCCATCCATCTTCCATACATCGAAACTCATGTGTTGTTTGCAACAAACAAACTTTCCCACAATCGCTTTCACATCTATTCAAAGTTAAATATACCTCCATCCCTCATGTGTTACCAGATATACATGAGTTTGAGATATTCAAAGGTTATGTGATGTTTTTTCTGTTGGTCACCATCCACAAAACTCTCGTCCACAAATCTCCAATCCATGCAACTCCCATTTACCAATCTCCCATCCACCAAATGTCCATCCATAAGACCACAAGACGTCTCCGTCTCATCATGTCCACAGAACTATTTTTCTGCAAAATTATATAAAAAGACGAGTTTTGTCTTAGACCTATAATTGGACTTAATTATGTAGTTGCTTGTGAAATTAAAAACTAACTTTCCATGTCGGAGATTGATATCAAAGCAAAGCGGCGGAGGCGAACACATGTTACAATTAATGAATCAGATTCTTGATTAGAGAAAATTAGACGACCCAATTACTGGATTGAGAAAGTGAAAATAGAAAAAAAGGGATTAGACTTTGGTTTGTGAGAGGTTGCTCAATTTAGGGAA
Source organism: Raphanus sativus (assembly GCF_000801105.2). Lineage (NCBI taxonomy): Eukaryota > Viridiplantae > Streptophyta > Magnoliopsida > Brassicales > Brassicaceae > Raphanus > Raphanus sativus. The sequence continues at coordinate 6,337,898 of NC_079518.1, read as the reverse complement.
AAAGGGAATTAGATAATTGTTTTTTTAATATTATGTTTGTTCAAGATCGAGAAGATGTCGAGGGAAAAGAAATTAGATTCACTTTGTGAGTCTTTTGTTGATTTAAAGGTTCGAAGAGATAACGAGATATTTGGTAAAAAAAAGGAAGAAAATAATAATTTATTTATTAAAGAAGGCAAAAAGAAGATTGGTTGGCTCTAGTTAAAGAAGCTAACGAAAGATACATATTGGGTAGTTAGAGGATATTTGGGTAAATTTACTTGGATAAAGTGTGTCATTCTACAGATGTGTCCTTTAGTGAAATTGATAACTCAGATTGTGTCTCACAAAGTAAAATTCTCATACAACTATATATCATAATAAATCCAAAATAAATTATTTTTCCCCAAAAATATTTTATACGATATGAAAATTAGTTATATATAAGACATCAATAATATTAAACATCATTCAAATTGTATTATAATAACTCAGTCTTTTATCTTCAAAGCTACATGAGATTTTTCAATAACAATATGAGTTTAAGTTGGTTAATAGATAAAAAATATTTTTAATACTAATAAAACAAACTAGTTTTAAACACACACACGAATAAAAATCAGAAATAACATTTACCAAAAGATACAAATAATATATCATTACATATAATATTTTAATCAAAAATATTGAAAAATAATTTAAGATTAAACGGTATTTGGATTTAGATTATAGTATTTAGTACTTTCTGTTTCATAAATGCCATTTAATTTTTTTTGTATGCTACATTTAGAGTAGAACCTCTATAAATTAATAATGTTGAGACTTTAAAATCTTATTAATTTATAGAGATATTAATTTACTAAGTTTCCTTTTTAGATTTTTTTCTATTTTTTTGTTTATAAAACAAGAAATATTTGGTTTTACCATATATACATTATTTAAATTTAGAAATTTGACTTTCATATTGTTTTGTTATCTTATTTGGTATATATTTTTATGTTTCATAGAATTGTTATGTGATTTTCGATATAATTTGACTAAACTATTATCAAAATACATTGAAATATTGAGAAAATATGTATTTTATTGTAAATATAAACCAACAATACAATGTTTAGTTTGTACTTATATAAACAATATATATGGATAGATTATTAATTTACGATTTTAATGGAATTATATATTTTACACAGGAGTTTTGAAAATATTATTATCTTATTATTTTATCGATCTGTATCATATTTTACACTGATCTAAATTGGGACCGACAAATTTATTAGTTTATAGAGATTTTTAATTTATTGAGTATTAATCTATAGAGGTTCTATGTGTATATATATATATATATATATATATATATTTGGATAATTCTAAACTTGTTGAAATTTAACATATTAATAAGTGTTTAATATGTTAAGAGATAAACACAATAATAAAACCTAAAATAGAAAAAGAAGTTTTCTATTAGATTAGGTTTGTGTTTTCCATATCTCACATGTTAAATGAAATTGTCTTTCATATAAGTATAAGTCTCATGGATTCCATAAGATCTAAAATTTAGAAAAGTTCTAAGAGAGTAGATCATAAGAGATCTAAGAGAAACATTGAAATCTTTAGTTTTGAGTAGTTTCTAAAGCTAATAAGAAAAGATGTTTTATAATTCTATGTTTCTAGAGATCTGAATTGGTATCAGAGCCTCATGTTGGAGATTTGATCTAAGCTTAAGTTGAAACTAAGATCATGATGCTTGTGAAGAAGAGATTGCGTAAGCAAGATGGTGGACGTGATTAGGACTCCATGCACGAAGGACTTTAGATCGGCATTCATCCAATGTCTGATGTTATCATCGATAAACTACACAGTTTGGTCGATGTGGATGAATGTGTTATTCGTGTTCATGAAATGTGGGACACGATAGAACCTGGTTAAGATAATTCAAGTGGGAGAACAAACCGCAGCGAAAGACATCTGGAATGTCATCAAGTCACGACACCTTTGGACCTGATCGTGTAAGGGAGGCGAGACTTCAGACATTGATTACGAAGATAAATGCGCATGGTGTTGAGAAGAAGGTCAAAATCCTTAATAAATGTCACGTACGCAAGATGGCGGACGTGACCAGAGTTCTCGCCGCAGTGTTACCGCCGCAAGACTCATCCCAACTTAAGTGAATAGGTCAAGGGAAGGTTTTATAAAAACTGGGCCAAATCTAGGAAGAAGGCTTTCACCGGGTATGCCAAGCAGTCTGAAAGCGAGGATGAAGAGAAGAGCATCATCCAGTATAACCTTGAGAAAGATGTAACTCCAATGAGTGGATTCGAACACTATGATGTGGTGAAGGATGATTACTTCGTGACTAAGTTCAAGTACACGAAGAGCTTAATTGGAGTTCAAGAAATTAATATCCCTAATTCAAGTTAGAATTAAAAGGGTGAATATTGGATAATTCTAAACTTGTGGAAACTTAACATATTAATAAGGGTTTAATATGTTAAGAAATAGACACAAAAGAAATCTAAAATAGGAAAATGAAGTTTTCTATTAGATTAGGTTTGTGGTTTTCATATCTCATATGTTAAATGGAATTGTCTTTCATATTAATTTGGGTTTCATGGGGTGTTGTTTCATAAGATTTAAGATTGAGAAAAGATCTTAGTAGATTATAAGAAATCTAAGAGAAACATTAAGAATTTGAGTTTTGAGTAGTTTGTAAAGCTAATAAAAACTATTTTTATAGTTCTTTGTTTCTAGAGATTTGAATATATATATATATATATATAGAGAGGAGAGAGAGAGAAAGAGAGATATGTATATAAATACACATGTGTTTGAGGATGTAAAATAAGAAGTTTTCGGTTTATCCACTCAACACCTAAAAATCTTCATGTAGCTTGCAAGTTGCAACCCATTAACATCTATCAATGCATGGGTGATGGAACGACGACTTGGAATTCAGGAATAGTGCAATCTATATTTTATGCAATGAACAAGTGACATGAAATGATATTTTTGCAAGTCTTCTTTGGAAGTCTATGTAAGAGTTAATGTGAGACTTCTCTAAAGTTGTTTCTCGACAAATTGGTCCAGAAGTCATCATCATCTTAGACATAAACCTAGATCAAATCCAACAGTTTCTGATAAGTTGTGTGTTTCAAATGAATATTTTATTGTCTATGAAGAAAAATGTAACTTTGATATCATGGACTATACGTAGGTGCAATCTCACCCTCTGCATGTCTTATTGGTAAAAAGAATGCAGAAAGTAAAAACTCCTTTTTTTTTTGTAACACAGCTTATATTATAAAAGGTTCAAGGAGCATCATCGGTTACAACTGAAGCAAAAGATTCCGGAGCCATGCTCGACGGTCTAACGAAGCTAAAAGACATTACAAAACAACTAAAGATAAAACCATCTAGGGGCGAGTCATGCTCAGCGAAATAAAGAAACCCGAAAGGAAACTCCACTTTTGATCCCATGGCGATTGTTCCTAAAAACAATTGATAGTCGAAAACGACGTTGATACACTTTGTTTTGTTGACTGGCCAGAGCTTAAGGTGAGAAGCTCTAGAAACGTAGGCGACCTGAAAGTACGGAGTCCTATCTGACTTGATTTGGCGCTGAAACAAGAACACTTAGCTTTAAACCCAACACAGCTTACCGAAGAGACTAGGTGAATCTCAAGCTCTAACTTCACCTCTAAAGAGGTGCTTAGGATGAAGATTGCTGACGGAGATGAAGGTTTAATTGGGTTCGAACCTCGGAACTCAACATTACCGTGTCGAGCCCAACAAGTTATACCCGAAAGAGAATTAATCATACAGTCATCGCACTCGTTCAACTTGAACGTGTGTGAGCAAACATCGAATAAGAGGTAAAAAACTTTGAGGAGATTGGGTTTTCGTGTACCAACTCCGGTTTTGAGCAGAAAGTAAAAACTCCTAAGCTTTGAGCAGAAAGTAAAAACTCCTAACCTTTTTTTTTAACTATAAAAAATTAATAATATGAGTTTAAGATTGCGGGAGACTTTTTGTCGCGAACATGCGCACTCCAAAGTCCAAAATTTCTCATTATTTTTTATCATGGATGATCAAAATTATTATGTGAGGTCGTTCTTTTTGAATAATTGTCAACTACTTGAAAAAAGCGATGGCTTAAATTTTGGAAAAATACGAACCCAGGACATGTACAAAAGGGTAGGACCGAACTTTCAATTTCTTTAATTATTAATTATTATCTTCTTGAAAAAGATTCAAAAAATAAAGTTAAATATATATAAATATTTGTCCAGCAAGTGATAAAGACTTCATATTACAGATGAATTATCAGAAACGTCGTTGTAATTCAAAATAAACAAATTCTTTATCAAATAACTTTTTCTATAGTTTTTCGACAAAAAAATTTAAACATGAATCTATTAAAGATACAAAATTAATTCTTGGATGAAAGATGCAACTCACAGATGTTTTTCTGAATATTTAAATGAGTCAAAAACAATAGTCCATATCCGCTAAAGAGCGGGATTCGAACCTCAGATTTACCGTATTGGGCTTTTCCTCAAATGTCTCTGATCTATCAACACTTGGTTTTTTATCAAAGAATTTTATATAAAGTTTTACTTTAAATAAATTAACGGGCTTAAAAACCTAGTTATTTTACTTTGAGCTAGATTTTTCACATTGTTTAAAATATAGTAATCTGATGCGTGTGTGTGAACTCAAATTCCGAAATGGTTAAATTTCATGCATTTAATTTTAAAATTTGATGATAAATAAATTATTTTATAATTTTACATATAGTTAATCATCTCATTCTCTGTGTGTGAAAGGTTCTTCACTATAATTATTTCTAAATTTATAAGTTTAATGAAAATTTTCCAGTTACATTTCATATTACTGGTGTTTAATAGTGAAAAATATTCTGTATTAGAAGGAAGATAAACTTTAACAACATAACAAAATAAAATACTAATAAAATTATTTGATTAATTTAAAGCTAAAATAGTTTAATAAAATATAAAAATCAAAATAAGTGAATTCATCCATTGTGAAATCGATTCAATTTGAAACTCGTTTGATCGATCTTACTTGGTATATATTAAACTAATATGAAATTAGTCTGACTTTTGTAACAAGAATGCAGTTGATATCTATATTATTATTTAGAAAGAACTACTACATGACAAGTGGGTGAAAAAAAATCTGAAGTAAAATGAAATATTGGTGACATATAAGATAGATAAGCAAATCAAGTCATTACAAATTATGTTCGGATACAGATATCATAAAACTTAAGTTATAAAAAATCATAAAACTCAACCAATAATGAAAATATAATTATTATTTTGACTAAGATAAAATATAATTAATAACATAATAAGTAGATATAATAACAAGAAAAATGTATATATGTAACCATCATCTTATCAATGCGAATAGAAAGTGTGTGGGGGCGGATGGATATGATATTAAAATTTATGAAAATTGACATTACTCCATCTGTCCTGTATCCATCCCACTTTTAGCTCACCGTCTTCTTTCGGAATATACATTTTCAATGGTTTCATTTTCACTCATATGGTGTTTACTTTCGCCACCTTTACTTCTTGATTTCCTTCACTTATTTGTTTCCAGGCAGCTTCGTAACTTCCATCATGTAGTCGATTTTGTTTTCCAAAAGCTTTAGCCAGAAAGGCAATGATTAATAGAGTTAAGGAGAAGGAAATAATAGTGGAAGATATAAAATCAAATACGATGTCAAAAGAGGTGGGACGGCGAAATCTTCAGCGATGAATGGTGGGTCTCCCAAATCTACACACACTTGACTTGTTGCTTTTTTAATTTTGATTTCCCCACAAATATCTCTCTTCGGCGGATCATTGAGCAGTATCTGTGGAGAATATGCATAACCACGACATTAAATTATTTATCAAACCTACGTCGACATATATTATATATATGCTACTTCTAACACAAATGTACTTTTTTTTTCCTAGTATGATACTTTAGAATTTTACATGGGTTATGACAATGCGGTCGACTTATATATAGCAAACACGATTGTATTGCCAGTATAGTACGGTAATAAACATCACATTTAACTGTTAGATATTGACTACTATGACACATAAAAAGTTTGTAAAATTTGTTTGTAATAAATAAAATTAGAGAGATTTCTTTTACCAACTAAAATTAGAGATATTATTTAATCTTTTAGCAAAAAAAAAAACTAAAGATATAAGAGAAATCTCATATCTTAATAATTGGTAGATTTAACAAAAAATATTATAAAATCAATTAAGACTAGAAAATCTTTTTGCTTCTCTAAAATCATTTTTTAGGATTTTTGTTTCCGATCAGTTTTTTCGTCGCTGAGCCTTTTCGATAGTGTCAAAGGCACTTTGTCTCTATGCTTTTGTCCCCTACGACTCTTCATATGTGGTAGAGAGTCTCAAC
>NC_079518.1:6307894-6331366 GCF_000801105.2 Raphanus sativus | reverse complement strand
GGATGTGTATCTGAAACGGTCGGAGTTCAACAGGGAACCGTTGTATGCGAAATTCAGACTGAGGGCACCGTTCAGCAGGCCGTTACTGAGTGCAGAGCCGTCGGTGACGGTGCATAGGCTGGAGGAGGAGAAGGACAAGTTTATAATATGTGCGTCAGATGGACTATGGGAACATATGAGTAACCAAGAAGCAGTAGAGATGGTGCAGAATCATCCGCGTAACGTGAGAATTAAGCACTCATAAATTGTTTTTTTTCTTTCTTTGTGCTAGTGAGTGAGTCTTTATAAAGTGAAAAAACACGTAATTGGTGATGTGCAGGGGATAGCAAAGAGGCTGGTGAAAGTGGCGTTACAAGTAGCGGCAAAGAAGAGAGAGATGAGATACTCAGACCTTAAAAAGATAGAGAGAGGGGTGCGAAGGCATTTCCATGAAATAGTAACTAAAGAAAGAAAACAGTTCATCTTAAAACTACTTTATGTTTGAAATAAACAGGCTATTATTGACTGTGTATGAAACATAAATAAAATAGTAACTAAAGAAAGAAAACAGTTCATCTTAAAACTACTTTATGCTTGAAATAAACAGGCTATTGACTGTGTATGAAACATAAATAAAAGCTCATGTCAGAAGATCAAGGAATTAGACAAGAATAGTTACAGGTCACTCTCGGGGATGAGGTCTTAGGTCTTATTATGTGTGGGAGATCACGGGACCGCTAAGCATGTCAAACTAGTTTGAATATGGAAAAGCATGTATCAGCTTCTTAAGATTCAAACCCTTGCTCCACGCCTATAGTCTATAGACTGGACTTTGGATAAAAATATGAAATTTTGATTACTACATTATCAAGTCAAAATTATAAGAGAAATTTAAGTTATACTACGGATGATTCCATTTCTTAGAAAACAGAAAACTGTCCTGACTATAGCTGTGAAGAAAGGGTTTGAAACAAGATTACTTAATCTTCACTTTTCATTTATGACTTAAGAGAAAGCTAACCAAATCCATAACACACAACCTTCAATGAGTTTCCTTGGTGGTGCTTATAAGCTCTGGTCTCCATCTAATCCTCACAACAGAAAGCTAATCTAGGTTCCACCAACTACTTAAATAAATAAGAGAATACTTTAGCTGTTTTCAGACCAAAGAACTTTTAACAAGCTTGGCAAAATCTTTTTGGGTGGTAAATTCATGGACCCACATGTGAGGAATGGTTTGTCTCCACTTCTGTTTTCAACTCTGGTAGTCAAACTCATGGTTTTGAATCTTTGCAAATTAGATAAACTTTCTAAATTATTTGTTTAAATTATATTAGCAATGTGAAAAGGAAAATATGTCGTATAAAGTGTGCGAGGAAATGAACTAGTGGGTTTCTTTGACTTATCTCATGCACCGACCACTAAAAACTAAAAAGAGATATGGCGCGCAAGTTCAACAAGCCCATTATGAAAGTATCGACATATCCGTATATATATGTTTGTTTGAACATGTCTTTTAGTCTGTACAAATCTTTTCGCTGTTGACCAAAAAAATGGCTACAAACTTTTCCTTATTATTCAATTCAAAAAATAAAATAAATTAGCGACCAGTATATCACGATCACATCAACGTTGACGATATTTATGGAACAATAAATCTAAATGTTCATGTCACTATTTGTGAGAAGAAAATTAATCTTCTCTTCTTTTTTTGCGCAACTAAAATTAATCTTCTCTATGAATGAGGAAAAGAATGTTGAATGCGTGTAAATTGGGTCAACGATCTTGCTCCAAGAGTCCAATCATTTTCTTTGAAATTCATACATAGACAAATGACAAAAATCAACTGTATAGCTCGAGTTTATCTTTTTTTTTGCCATCTGAAAGATATATTATTTGAAAGAGAGAAAAATTACAAAGGTCCAAACCCAGCCCAAACGAAAAAAAAACCATACCAAAACCCCACAAACGACAAAACCCGAAGCCCAAAGGAAAAACGAGATCCAACAGCCGCACCGCTTCCCCGCAGCACACACCTCCACGTGTCGAAACCACAACCGTCTAAGAGACGCGTGTCGGACGCAGGTGCTTCGTCTTCTCACACGGCTCGAACTCGCCGCCGGGGCCATAACCGCACCTTCACCGGAGCAACAAGACACCAACTCTATCCCATACAGAGGTCGACGCTGAACTGAACCAAACCACATCAGAACCACCGAAATCACCGGGAATAGACCAAAGGACACCGAAAACCACCTCCAACGACAATATTAGAGGTATAGGGGTCGGCGTCAATCTTCAAGGGCCCGAACTTCAGAGAGCTTCTATCGGCGTCGCCGAGATCGCCTCCGAATTCAGCCACCCATCACCATAACGAATCACCCTTCTCTCAGCCCGAACACATCCGTGGGAATCAGAAGCCGGCGACCAATACCAAAAATGGGAACAACACGGCCCCAGAGTCAACCGCCGGCGAATAACGGAGCAGACGCCACCGTTTCCCGGAAACTTGAAGACGGACCACCACCGTAGACTAAGATGCATGACCGTAAATTAAAAAAGAAAAGAAAAAACAGAGGCAAAAGAAGTCTAATACGATGACCGGACCGGCGGCGGCAAAGAGAGCCGGAATCGCCGGCCGGAGACTGCGAAGCGACGGTGAAAGCTCTCTAGAGAGAAGTCAGAGGAAACCTAGAGAGAGAAAATCATAAACAGCAAACTAATGTCTTCTAGCTCGAGTTTATCATCAACTAGAGCCGAGAACAATATATGTATTTTCTTAAAAGATTTTCATTTTTAAAATTTTAAAATTTCTTACACGAGACAACTTAAACAATTATATAAAAGAAATAAACTAAACCATAAAACCGGTCTCATCTAGACCGGGATGGTTCGATAAACCAACTAAAACTGAGGACAAAAAAAATCCAAACGCTGAAACATATATTTAAACCAAGTACCAAATAACTATCATAAAAAACATATATTTTTTTTGTTCAAACATAAAAACATATTCTAAAGTTATGATTATATTAGAAATTAATGTAATGTTCTTTTGCATTTGTAGTGACAGTCACATGAGTAAATGATCAGATGTGTTACATCTTAGTCTCATACTTACTAATATTGTTAGAACATCTCCATTAGAGGTTCATGGAAAATTCACACGTTTGCCAAGAAAAAAATATATTAAAATAACCATTTTTTTATGAACCTGTCCCTTATGAACTCTCTGCAGTGAACTTCGCTATGGTGAGTTCATCACTGTTTCGTGGATTCTACGACACGTAGCGGTCTACGACTGGTCTAATTTTATTTTTTTTAATCAAACAGAAAAAAAAGTTTTAATAATAAAATATTGAAAACTTCGAACTCTAAATGGGATTCACTAATGGGATGTTCTTATAGACCTTAACTAAGAAAAAAAAACTTGAGTCAATTTTGTTTATCTCCTTGTAAGAAAAAGAGAGTTAATTTTCTTTCATGTGAGAAAAATGTACGCTGAAAATAAAAAACTTGTCTTTTGGAAAAGAGAATAATCTCATATATTTTCTGTGTAAAAGCATGTTCTTGAAGAAAAAAAATCTAATTAAAAAAGATCTCTTTTGAGGAAAACAAGGTTAGTCTATAGGAATCTAGCTGAGCTTGAGCCTCACAATACGTACACCCTCGCCAATTGTTTATATCATTCGCATGTTTTGAATTTTATAAGCCGATAAAAACTATAATGTACTTAATTAAAGTTCTAATTAAAATTCACAGATTGTTTAATTTGGCATTGCTGCTCGGTATGGCACAAATCCTCCTCGAATCTACGTTATAAACAATATTATTTAAACTTTTTTTCATGGTAAAACTTTTAGATACAGTTGAATATTTAACCTAAGTTAAATGTGGTAAGATAGAGGTAGTCAATGGAATATTTTGATTCTGGTTAGATGTATAACTGGAATTTTTTATCCATAAATGATAATTTTCCACAATGAATATATGTACAGTAGTATTAAATAGAAATCTATAAGAGAACAAAGAAGAAGAGAGCTAGTCAACGGTCAAAGTGACAGAGAAAGGCAATGCCCTAAAGTGGTGTCAGTTCGATTGCTTACGTTTCAGTACTGATTTACATTTGCATTGCGAATCTACACACAATCACTTCTTCGGTTTCTTCTTTAAATCAAACAAAACGAAGTTTCTCTTTTTATTGCCACTATCATAATTACTAGGAGGTCAATAAAAACACATGGGATGTTGTGTATACTATTTACAATTTAACAAAAAGAATGTTATTTACCTTTCATTCATTTTTGTTTACATCCATATGTTGTTCTGTTTTAGTTTAGAAGTACTGCATTTTTTATTATTATAGTCATAGAGAGATGAGTGGCCCAAAAAAAAGAATTCACTGTGAAAAGAAATGATTAAGATATTACGGCGACTGTCGAGATTCGAAAGATGTATATAAAAATTAAGTTGATTTTTAAATTCTACTAAAATATTAGTATCATAATTTTTTCCTTTTGGCATGAAGTATTTCAAGTATATATTTTTGTATCTGAAAAATCAAAAACATTTTTCTTTTAACATGTCTAAAAGCAAAATCATTGCAACGGGAAATTTCTCTCAAAAATCATAATCATTGCAATGATTTTTAACTCAGATGAAATAGTGTTTTTACAATGTCAAATTCACACATCCATTTTACTTTATGGCTCCATATATTTTCTTAATTATTTTTTTCAATATTGCTCCAATACAAATAAATTGAAGTGCTTTTCGAGATTTAATTTGATAGGAAAATATATTCATCACTCAAATACCAAAAAGCAAGAGATCCCAAAACTCCCATTATATAGAATTAAAAATACAAGAAAAAAAAATCCCTCTTTTTCAGTTATTATCAAAAAATTCCCAAAAATCTATTAAAGGAAAAAGAAGCTACAGAACACCCATTTGTCCCCCTTCTTCTTCTCTATTAGAGCGAGACAAAGCTTGTCTGGTCTTACTTCAACCTTATACAAATATATAATCTGTATAATATATAAACATAAAACAGATACAGAGGACTTGGCATTGGCAATGGAGTACGAGAGGATTGAGAAGGTGCAGGTAATTAACTCTTCTCTCTCTCAAGTACCTTACAGTGAGTTTCCTCTGTTGAAGAATTTCTGGGAGAAAGATATGAACTTTTTCTTTTTAAATCCTTTTTACTGTTAATTTCATCCTTTTTTCTCCTCCCTTCAATCAAACAGTTTTGCTTTATCTGAAAAAGTTTATTTTGTTCGTCCTTTAAACTATTGAAGAGTTTAGCAAAAAAAAAAAAAAAACTATTGAAGCCATGAAAAATGCAACAAGTTTCGGTTTATATCTTTGCAGAAGAAGAGCATGCTCTCGCCAACGAAGCTGAGAATGAAGCTAATGGGTCCGCACAATAATAACAAAAAGAAAGAAGGGTCTAACAATAACTCTTCAAGAACGTCTCCTGTTCGTCTTCAGGTCTCTGACGGCACAGAATTCTCGAAGAACAGCTTGCTTGCTTCTAAATCTGATTCATACGACGACGATGATAATGGTCTGTTCTCTCCTCTTCCTTACCTCAGTTTGTCTTAGAATTGCTAAATTCTCTGCATTACTCTGTTCTTGGCCAAAGTCTCTGTCTTTGCTCTGTTCTTGGCTAAAGACTCTGTATTTGCTCTGTTCTTGGTCAAAGTCTCTGTCTTTGCTCTGTTCTTGGTCAAAGTTTTTTGTCTTTTACTCTGCTCTTGTCGTGTGTGGCTTGTAGTGGCGGCTTCAACAACGGACATAGGAGTAGCTAAACCGCCGGTTTTGGACCTAACCGATACTCAAGCCTCGAGACATCGGTCTGAAGGTCTTACGAGAGAAAACAATCAACTGAAAAAAGCTGACATGAGTGTGGCTCCGCGAACAACACAAGAAGATGAAAATCTTGATTATGACAGTAACGCAAGCTCCTCAAGCTTCGAGTTTCACGGTGGTGTTCGTGGAGATCGTTCGAATCAGAGCCATGTCTCAAGAGCATACTTTTCGAGACAAATCCCATCCAAATGGAACGATGCTGAGAAGTGGATAATGAGCAGACAGAACATGGTGATGAGGAAGAACGGTCAAGGGAACCGGATGCCTGTTAAAGTTGTGACCGATAATACAGGTTACGAGCATAGCAACTCTAGGATACAAACTGATGGGTCCGACAAGTTCCCTAATTACGTTCCACATCCTGTTCTAACTCAAGGTTATGGAGGAAACTTGTTGATCGATCAACCCACAGGAAGCAATGATCTTGTGGACACAACAAAGGACTCATCACGTAACGATACTCCAGGTAAAAGAATAAATAAATACTCTCAAATTAAAAAAAACTACCTCATGTTTTTATGCAAATTAATTAGCATACAAGAAGAAAATTTCTTAAAATAACATTTATTGAATAATTAATAAATATGTACTCTACATATGGGGTTGGGGTTTTGGTGATTAATTTTTAAGGTTTAGTGTATTTGTTAAGTTTTAAATATTGAAGCTCACTGAAATTGACAAGATGTAATCTTTTTCTTAATGTGTGAAGCTGGTCCTGTGATTCGTTCTGTATGTATGAGAGATATGGGAACTGATATGACGCCAATACCAAGTCAAGAGCCTTCAAGATCTGTGACACCAGTTGGTGCAACAACTCCTCTTCGCAGCCCGACTTCGTCTCTACCCTCTACTCCTAGAGGAGGCCAGCAAGAAGAGTCACTAGACCCGTCAGCAAACACAAAAAGAGAACTATCCGAGGAGGAAATGAAAGCGAAGACGAGAAGAGAGATAGTAACTCTCGGAGTTCGGTTAGGGAAGATGAACATCGCGGCTTGGGCAAGTAAAGAAGAAGAAGAGGAGAACAAGAAAAACAAGATAGATGCAGAGGAGACACAGAGGATTGAGTTTGATAAACGAGCTAATGCTTGGGAAGAAGCAGAAAAATCAAAACATAATGCAAGGTCTGTATTCTCTTAACCTAAAACCAAATATCAAACTTGCCAGTGAAGAAACATAAAACAGAATACCTAAAACGAACCTGTTTTCATTTAAAACTTAAAATTTTCTTTAGGTATAAGCGTGAGGAGATCAGAATCCAAGCTTGGGAAAGTCAGGAAAAAGCCAAACTCGAAGCAGAAATGCGACGAATTGAGGTATGTGAGGTGTTTTTGAATACTTATGATTGGTCACTTGCAAAAAAGTCAATGATAAAAGCATTGTTGGTAGGCTAAAGTTGAGCAGATGAAGGCTGAAGCTGAAGCAAGGATAGTGAAGAAAATAGCAATGGCTAAGCAAAGGTCGGAAGAGAAACGAGCTTCTGCAGAAGCTAGAAAATCCCGTGATGCCGAGAAGGCAGTGGCTGAAGCCCAATATATCAGGGAAACCGGTCGAATACCGGCTTCAGGTTACAAGATATGCTGTGGTTGGTTCTCATGAGGCACTGGAAATGTTTTCTTTCGACTTTTGAGAACCTTTTGTGTAATATATAAATGGAATGCATTCTGTGCTGCATGGGTTCAAAGAGAAAGGAACAATTTAAACCAGAACTAATATAAACAGAAACCACTTGTAGGCCTGATAAATCACTGGAAGTAAAAGTTTGTCGTTATGGTTACATGTTCACATCATATTACTTGCAAACCAAAGAACTGTAATAGTTCATAGAGGCCCTCTACACTGATATGTTTGGGCTTTGAGCTATGGTCCAATGATTAGAAAGTTCATGAGTATTTTTGGTCCAGTTAGCCTAATGATCAAGCATCAAATGTTATTAATCATATCTGGAGCTTGGGATTTTTTCTGTTAAATGGTAAAATATCATATAAATAAATAAAACTTAGGAGTTAGGACTTGTGATTAGACCATCTCCAACGGGAATCCTTCCCAAATCCTTAGCATGATTAATGAATATAATAATAATATTTTGACTTAATTAGTGAAGGATCAATCCTTGGAGAAGGATTGGAAGGACTCAATCCTTAGGTGTCTCTCTCTCAATCTCTCCTCCCTCTCAATCTCTCCTCCCTCGCTCTCCCTCAATCTCTCCTCTCTCGCTCTCTCTCAATCTCCCACCATGGTTCCTCTATCACCTTCCTCTTCTTCTTCGTCGCCCAACCCTAGATTGATCCCTCCTCGTCAGTTTCTTATCATCTGTTTCCGATTTAGTATTGATATTTTTTTATTTGTTTGATATCCTCTTATTCTCATCTGTCTTTATGTAGAAAGGGTATCTCTGCATCTGCTTTGCCATACAAACGTTCACCCCCGACTTGGCTCAAGACCACCACTCTTGATGTAAGACTTTCTCATGAAATCTTGGGTTTTGATTCGTGTTTTAAATATTAGCTTCAGTTATATCTTCCATTAGTGTTGTAAAGACCATAACTTTGGATATTAGATTCAGTTCTATAATTTGCATTGCTGTCATAATGACCAGAAATTTGAGATACTAACTTCAGCCCTATCTTTCATTCTTGTGGTAAAGACCAGAAACTCTGTAGTTACAATTTGTTTTTATTGGATTTGTCGGAACGTTAGTTTTCAATCTCTGTTGGTTTTCAATTAGTTACTTTATTCCATTTCAGTGTATTTAGTTGATTTTATTTATCATTGGTCTGCTCAAACGATGTGGTATTATTGAACAGGTTGATGAGTCAATATGCAAGTTTGCAAAGAAAGGTTTGACACCATCTCAGATTGGTGTGATTCTTCGTGAGTCTCACGGTATCCCTCAGGTGAAGAGTGTTACCGAAAACAAGATCTTGCGAATTCTGAAAGCACACGGTTTGATCTTAGCTCTTAACTATATGCTATATCTATATAGGAGGAAACTGAAAGAGTTTCATTTTGTCTTGAAAAGGTCTTGCTCCTGAGATTCCTGAGGATCTATACCACTTGATCAAGAAAGCAGTTGCTATCCGCAAGCACTTGGAGAGGAACAGGAAAGATAAAGATTCCAAGTTTAGGTTGATTCTTGTGGAGAGCAGGATTCACCGTCTTGCTCGTTATTACAAGAAGACCAAGAAGCTTCCTCCTGTCTGGAAGTAGTAAGTGCACTATCCCTACCTATTTTTGAAAATGTGCTCTGTTTTTCTCTTTCGTGTCTTCTTTTATATATCATGATTGTACCCTTTTCTTTTTCTGTTGCAGCGAGTCTACTACTGCCTCTACTCTTGTGGCTTAGAGAGAGAGAGAGAGAGTGAAGTACAATGGACTTACTAAACATTGAAAAATATTATTTCACTTCTAAACATATACATTTCACATTATAAATCTTTTTTTCCTTAAAGATTCCTAAATGGAGTACACCATTGGACTGACTTTTTGAGTTAGAATCCTTAACTCTTCTAAAACAAACAAAAAATTATTAAAATAAAGTTTAAGGACTCCAATGGTAGTCTCACCATTGGAGATGCTCTTACAACTTGGTTACCCTAAAGTATTATATAAATCTTAAAGATTGGTTTAACAGGAAAAGAAGATACAAAAAAAGATGGAAGCAACAGTCCTTTTAAAAACATTTTTCTGGAAGCAATAATTCAATTGATATTCTATTATGAAACATTGGAATTAAACACGGCAACTCGAGGAAGGACGAAACTATAATTTAGACATGAGCTTGTAAAGAGTTGTAAAGAGAATATCACGAAGAAAGACATTCTTCAAATAAATATTTACTCTGCAACACAGAACTATGACAAATGTTCTAATCTAACGTATGCCGAATATGCCAGGAAATGAAATGTATAACATAGAATTTTAAGCTCCCAAGCCCCAAGCGGACCTTTGGTGTCCGCGCAAATATCCCTCGCAAATCGCTTGTTTGCCTGTAGTGTGTCGTCATCCTACTTTAGGACGAGGCAGTAAGATTTCTGAGAACATCTCATAATGATCATAATGATTTTGGTTCAGTGAACTTTACGCCTATAAGCTCTGTTAGTTAATTTAGTTCTGTTTACATGATGGATTTTAGTTTATGAGACTAACCTTGTTTACTAGATACTGAAGACGGTCTTATACGAACCTCTTTAGAAGAAAAAACTTCTTTTTTATCTGATGAAACCGTTTTCGATTTGATGTTTGGACATTGGTCTGTTCTTGGAAAAAATAGATCAGTTCATTTCTTACATCTAATTATTTTTGATAATCGGATTAGTTAATATTAATTAATTAGTAATTCTCCATCGCATAAAACAACGAAAGGATAGTACATAGATTTTTTCCTGGGGTCATATATATAACTCAAAACAACTTTATTTACTTTGCCTCAAAAAGTGTTTGGACGACCATTAATAATATCGTATTTTGACGTTTTCTGTTCGTCGTTTTAAATAAAGATAAATGAGAAAAACTAGTCGCACAATAACAACTTACATATACACTCAAAACCCTTTTAGCTGAGAGCTTATTTTGGTTCTATTCATTTGTAACATTTGTATCATGATACTTCCATTTGACTACGGTAGTACTTTTTATCAACTTTGCTAGATCAATTTCTGCAATCCTTTTTAGTACACCTAGTCAACAAAAATAGATAGAAGATATTACAATGGATTGGTCTTGAGAAAAAGACAAGTAAAATATTAACGTAAAACTCCCCATTTTTATTTTCTTTATACATGAAAACACAAGGTTTCTATTTTACCAAAAAAAAAACAAAAGGTTTCTAAATTATTTTAAAAAATTATCAATTTTAAAACCTAAATTGTCTTCATTTCACAAAATTCCAGAGCGTTCATGTCTATAGCTAATGATACAGCTTCTCTGGACCTTTTGTTGAAATAAATTGATTTCTCTACGTGAATCATTTAGTTATGTATAATTTCTCTACTATATAAAGTTAAGGTCTTCAGCAGCAAACCTTAAAAGAACATTTTCTGCATTTTATTAGAGTTTGAAAAGTTTGTATTGATAAAATAAGTATCATCAGTTATGGATTTATGCATGTTTTACATCCAATGAATTTAACATGTTCATTTTCTGCTTCTAAAATTTAAAACACAATAAGAAAATTAGTATATCTTGAAATCCAGATATTAACGTCATGAAAAAAATCAATAGGTTTGAAATAGGGTTATGACACCTATCTAGAAAAGACATATGATTTCATGTGTAGTAGACTGACAGAAGCTAGGTTCTTCATTTGAATCTATTATGTACCTTCCAAATTTTAGCAAAAAAAAAAAATCTATTATGTAGCTTCTAATGAATGGCTACGATCGACGTCATGTGAACATTAAAAATAACAATTGATTTTCTAAGAGGATGAAACAAAAAAAAAGAAAAGAAGAAAAATAAATTTGACAGGCAAAAATGAAAAAGAAAAAGAAAAAAGGCAAGAACTTTCAAAATGATGGGTCACCATGTACTATTTAACTAGGGCTCACGAAAGTGCCCTAACTTGTGTCATCTATTAATGTTCCTATCACATCACATGCACCATTATTTTCAACAGTTCCCAATTTTCTTACTTAAATTTTATAGTCCCACACCACCAAAGATATATGTGAATCACATTCATACACCACAAATCAAACCATATACTTACAAATATCTCTTTATCAGATTTGTTATTTATTTGATTTATCTTTTATTAATTGATCACTCTATTCTCTTAATGGCCAATCAATACACAAACCCTAATCATAAATTCTTCTATTATTCAAATGATGCCAACTTATAGCTTACCAAAATGACGTCAAAAACAAAACAAAATCCTACAAATTTCTTCCCTATAATTGAAACCAAACAATATATTTGTAAGATATTTCCATATTCACAACAATCTTGATGGAAGATCAATACAGCTTCCGGTTGATTATTTGAATATCACGTTTACGTTTCTATATATGTTGTAACCATTCTACAAATATCGTTTCACATTCCTCATATTTTGTTTAAAACAAAACTTACATTTATCTTACGTTTGTATGGCCATTCAACACTCAAACCCTAATCATAAGTTCATCTATTACTATTGTATTCCTCATGTCTTTTTTGTTTGTTTCCAGTACCATTTAGGGATATACAATGCAATTTCCCTACCATTTACTATAAACGTCAGGGCATATCTTAATTGATCTACCAATAAAAATATCTTAAGCGCACGAACTACGGTTCGATACGTGTCAAGAAAAAAAAGGTTACTGCTGACGCGAAACGAGATCTAATTTTAGTGTAAAGCCCTAAATAGCGGGTCGGAATATTTTGGTGTCTCACACAAACCAAAGGAACTTGGACACAAGTCACTTTCTATGTGGACCAGTGACTCTCAGACAAAAGTTAACATAGCCCCAAAACAAAACTAACACTTCACCATCAAAGTTGATTGTATCGGTTGTGAGCAAATAAAATGACATAACAAAAAGTTCAGTAAAAATATTCATATAAGTAAAAACAAAAACAAAAACAAAAGATCTTATAATTACAGTGTTACGACAGATATAGTTTCTCTGTTTCCACAAAGGCCAACACAAAGCTCTCTTCTTATAAGTAATAAAGACAGATTAAGCTAGTAACTAAGAGGATCAATACTTAATTAATAACTTGAATACCAAGAAAAAAGGTTTTTCTTTTCTACTTGTCTAGTAGTTGAACGAACCCCCAACGGATGCAATACCGTTACCGAGACTCCTCGGATCTGACCGGTTCCCAAAGTCATCGCAGTTCCCATTGCTTGGGAGCTTATCGACGTTGTTTGAGGATGGAGGAGCAGAGTTGAGAAGCTCAAGGCCTCTTTTACCCATTTGCTGCACTTCTTGTGGTGAGAGTATCTTGATGCACCACACGCTGCTCACAAACTCCCTGTAGTCAGATGACAAAGTTAGATCAATGCCAAGTGAGAAAAGTGGGAAGTTAAACTTACGGCCAAGGGTCATCGCCGAGGAGAAGAACATCGTTTTCCCGGTCAACGAATACAAGCTGCCAGCCTGATCTCACAGGATCTTCTAATTGGCCTTCGAGGCCAAACATGCGAGCAAGCTCGCTTCGCAGCTCGTTGTAGCTGCTGAACTTCTTTATATCTAGCGACCTTCCAAACGAGCCTGACTTGTACACCTGCAAGAACATTTTCATTAGATCATCACTAGTTACGTGCAAAACAAGAAACACACTTTGGGAAGACAAATACCTTCACAAAGGTATTAGACTGTTGGTTTTCTGAGGACTGTAGAGAACCTTGTTCGTCTATACAACTAGAAGGTGTCGTCATTGCAAGATTGCCAGAGAACTCGTTGTTGAAAGTTGATGATGTGAAGGGTAGAGTGCCTTCAATACCAATGCTTCTAAGGTTTGACATTCCGTTTGGCATCAGAGGGGAAGATGAATCAATGTTGACTCCAAAGAGAAGATGGCTGTGAGGGTCTGAGGGGTTCTCTTCTTGCACACACTCTCGACCACTGGGGAATGGAGGCAACGAGATGATATTTGGAGGAACGTTGCTCGTGTGAGTCTGTCCCAACTGCTCCATAACTGATTGATTGTTGTTGTTGTTACCAGCTCCAGAGTGCTGGAACGATGAATCAACTGCTTGACGTTTTGATGGCCAGCCGGAAGAAGTCATTGCAGAGTTTGTTCTAGTGAGGTTGAGCAGCTGAGAAGACTCGTCTTGAGGGAAGTTGCTGAGAAGAGTGTGGAGTGGAGTGATGGGATTGTTTCCTCCATTGGTGTCTGAGAAGATTTGTTGATGACACAGAGAAGTCATGGACTGGAGTAGAGACGTGTTTGACTGAGAAGCAGAACCAAACTGAGACATAGCTCTTGTTGCTGTTGTTGGACTGGAAGAAAACTGATTATGATTGTCCACCACTTGCTGCTGCTGCTGAGAAAGAATATTGTTTGGCTGAGATTGAGCCTGTGACTGAGGCTGGTGGGTTTCAGGAAGATACGCCTGATGTTGCTGCTGCTGCTGCTGCTGAGAGAGTTGCTGCAGCAGCAACTGCGGCTGCACTAAGGAAGGGGACTGCATTGAGAAACCCGAGGGACTTTGGAACTGAAGAAGAGAAGCAGCAGCTTTAGCAGGATCAATGCCTCTCATGTCTTGATATGCAGCTACAGCCATTGCTTGGTAAACATCATTCTGCACACCAAGCAATCCAGAAGCATCAAGCCTCTGCTGCATCCATGGGTTTACTCCCATACCTTGAAAGTTCATAGACTGAAGTCCTCGATCCCACATAAGCGGTGAACTCATACTCATTCCCATACCCATACCCAAATCATCTTCTCTAAGACCTAAGAGGCAACAATTAGAATATATATATACAAGAACTTTCAAGGGATGAACCAAGTTTTGAAATTTACAAAAAATACCATGAAAAGATGGGAGACCTGGAGGAGGCCAAGGACGTTTAAGCCTGAGAGGAAAAGGAGATGGATACATAGGGAATGTTGTTAGAGGCTCAATCTCCCACAAGGACACCCTCGGTTGCCTATCTCCTGCAGTTGACTCATCCCATCCAACCTGCACCATGATCAAGATGATGAT
Organism: Raphanus sativus; assembly: GCF_000801105.2. Classification (NCBI taxonomy): domain Eukaryota; kingdom Viridiplantae; phylum Streptophyta; class Magnoliopsida; order Brassicales; family Brassicaceae; genus Raphanus; species Raphanus sativus. Next base: position 6,316,869 of record NC_079518.1, on the reverse strand, counting down.
GACATGCATTATATACAAGAAAGCAAAGATTTGGTTTTAAAAAATGAACCTTTACGGACCGCCAATGAGAATTAGCCCAACGAGCAGGATCTAGATCACAAATGCCAGTTATTGTACCCATGTACCTGCCAAAAAATTAACATTCTTGAGGAGGAACTTCCAGGTGCAAAAAAATAAAAAAAATAAAAAGCAGAGTAATAATAAGAACTCTGTTTATAATTCACCTACCTGCGTACACTTGATTCTTCGGTTTCAAACAGCATCCTAAACCTCATGCCAACAGAGACGCGAGTGTGATAAACAGCTTTCACGTACTTAGCCAAGGGTATTACAAACTCTGATGGACACGCCCTGTAGAGAAAAAAAAATGCAAGGAATCAGCACGTTAGGTGCATTCATTAATCGGGATTTAAAAGTTAAAACCGTACCTTGGATTATAGAAGATGGTGAAACGGCTGTTTGTGGCGGCTGCATGAGCTGCAGCAGCAAGAAGGCCTAAATGCATACTGTCACTTGATAAAACAGATGAAGGCATGACAGTTTGTGGCCGGTTGGCTCGTCTTATACCAAGAAGTAACTGATTTTTATCGTTCCTGATGTTTTAACAATAAAAATGACGATGAGCTCCAACATTCACAAGTATGAGATAATTGAAGGAGTGTTTCTAACCAGATAAAAAGAACGGAGTCACCAGCGACAAGCCTTTTAGCACTCACAAATACGCTCCAGCCAGTAGTAAGAAGGTGTCTTTTGGGTTGGCCTGAGAAAAGATGAACAAAAGCAAAATCAATAAATCTCTTTGTTCTTCAGTTATAGTTAGGCCTGGGCGTTTTACACCAAACCGAAGTCTCGATAGAAAAAAAAATCCGATCCTAACTGTTATAAATAATAGTCAAAGGGGATTTAAGAGATTTAAAGAGCTATGTACTTTCGGGTTCGGTACAACTCAACAAAACCGAAATCCGAAGTAGGATCCTTTCCGAAATTAGTTAAATATGTTAATCTTTTATATATGTTAAGGTAGTTTTGATATTTATAGTGTTTTAAAGATTTGTGTAGTTTTTATTTGTTATTTTGAATACTTCTTAGTTAGTTTAGGTAGTTTAATTAGATTTTTGAATAATTTATATATTTTGGTTGGTCAATTTATTAGTTTTCTTTTTATATTTTCGGGCAGACTGGTTATAACCTGATCTAAACCGAACTAGGAAGGAACCGAACCATAAAAAAAACTCAAATGGGACTCTTATGAGATAGTACCGAAAAATCCAAAAATCCGAATCAGTAGGACATGGCATCCAATGCCTAGTTATAGCTAAGGAAACTGAAAGCTAACCTCGGAAAATATGCCTGAACTTCCATTCATTATCATGCAGATCTCTTGCCATCAACTCTTGAGCTGGAGGCTGCTGTGTGTAATCCTAAAGACACACACACACAAAAAATCATTAGCTGAGTTTCAAAGAAAGAAACTTCGGAGTAAGTAGAAGATGTAAGTACCAAGGGAGGGAAAACTTTCTCAGCTGCACGGCGAGGCACAGAGAAACCACCATGAGTGCTGGTATCACTAGCAGTCAGAGTTTTACAAAAATAGTTTGTAGGTTGTCTATTCGGGACACCTAGTTCCGCCGGAAGGTAAGGATCTTTTTGCTCTTGCTGGCATCATCAAACAATAAAACTGTTCATAACACCGACAAATCCTCAAAAGTAAAAAAAAATATGGATTACGTGTAAAAAGTCTCATACCGCATTCAACGGCTGTAAAGTCATTTGTGCATAGACTTCATCTGTTTCAACATCAGCCTGAAATTACAAGAGAATATTGTCCTAAATTAAGTCAAAGAATAGAATAAGTGACGCTTCTCATATGACCAGTTTCTCACATGCATTGTGACATTGTGAAGCTGACAGATAAGCTGTGGCTGCAAGCTCGGATAGTTAGGTGTATGGGCATCCACTTCTTTATTGGTTGAAGCAGCGACCTGAAAGTAGACAAAATGTTCACAGATGCTTCAGTAATATGTAACCAATAGAATCCAAAATAGCATAAGGGAAGAAGACAGAGAACCTGTTCACTGTGACCTTGAGGGAAATACACAACTCTGCTTCCAAGAGGAGGTAATGAGACAAGAGGACCAGCACAAGCATGCCAGAGCTCAGAATTAAGAACTCTTTCCTCACCTGTAACTTTATTTTCAACAAAAACACACACACAAGTTAAGTTAGAATACATTTGCAAGTATCAAGCAAGAGAGAGAGTAATAATACCTTCATGAGGATGAGTATCAAACCCAGCTGAAGACAATCTCATCTTCTTTTTTATATATATAACTTAAAAAGCAAATAATAAAAACAAAAATTTCAAACTTTGTTTCTTCAAAGATCCAAGATGCCAAAAATGTAATTATGACTTAGGAGAGACACCAAAAAAAGAGTATTAACTTTCTTTTAACAGCTTCCCTCCACCTCCAACCAAATCTTTTCACAAATCCGAAAACACTTAGGAAAAAAAAACAGAGTTCTTCTTAGCCTGATAGAAGAGAACACACATCCCACTCCAAGTATGCAATTTTTCAGCCAAATAAGCTGGCAATCTTAATCTGGCCGACCTCAAAGCCACTTCTCCGAAGCTTCAACTTCTTCATCATTACTTTGTAAATTTATACAGTAATCCCACTGATAACTCTCATCGAAATAGTTGTATATAAGAAAAAAATCCACCACCGCCAAAAGCTCAGAAGCCAAGGAAAGAAACACGGATCTCGAGCTATCACCAAAACGAAGGGAGAAGGTGTCGTTTCAGCCTTGTACAAAATAGATCTTCTTCTTTTTTAAGCTCCGTGCTTTTGGTTTTGTTAAGAAGCTTATGATCGGGAAATGAGAAAGAAAGTGATGGGCATGCAACTGCTCAACTGTTACACAACATGTGTACAGAAGGAATAATATTCAGACAAAGAAAGAAAGAAGGAAAGAGACTGTTTTTTGTTTTTAATTATGTTTAGAATGGTTTCTCCGGTAGCGAGAAGTGGCGGCGACGTGGCGGGGATAGCTTCTGCTGATATTATTATTATTATTATTCTCAGCTCGAAAGTTTACTAACTTCTCTCTCTTGTTTGAATGAGAAGGAAGAAAGAACGACAATGGCTAACGGGAGCTGGTCTTTTGTTATGTTCTTGCTTAACATTTTTAAAGCAACTTGTTCTTCTCAAAGGACACAGAATCACTACTCTACCCCTTATTTCTGTTTTTATTTACAGTTGGGGACTCGTGTCCTTTTTTTCTTATGTATTGCTCCTCCCGACTTTCGAAACTTCGTTGCGTCGTCCATGTACCAAATACTATATTATAATATTATACTAGTAGATTTTAACTTTTAAAAGGTTTTTAATCATAAGCTTATACATCCAACCTCGTCTCTGGTATGATAATTGATCAAATACGTTGTACTACAGTCACATATTTTATCTGTATTTTAAGTACACATACATGATCTTATTTCATTTATTAGATATATAGGACTACTATATATTTCTTCACGTCACGGTCACTATTTGTACCATATAATATTTTTAGATCATTATTTCAGTTATTAAAAATCATTTTCGGGTGTCAGCAAAACTGTGTTACGAAATTAAAAAATTTATCAAGTAATTTAACCGAACGTTGACAATCTTACTATGGATCTCAGCTATTTAACCATTTAGAAATCACAGCGACGGTAACCTAACCCACAGATGGAGGTACAGTCTACGGATAAACTCTCTCTTAAGCATTCAAATGAGCCGAAAACAATAACTCATATCCGTGTGGCCGGTGGGATTTGAACCCAGATTTACCGTATTAAGTTTTTAATTCCCTCAAGCGCCACTAGACCACCACCACCGATTACAGTCCTGTATACTCCCATCGGAAAATAGTTCTAGCGACGCCAAAGCTGTAATACCACATCACATTCCCTGAAAACATGTTGTGGTTCGTCGTCACTTATGATCATTTTTTGTCACTTACAATCGTACAGTTCATGCTTGGATCGCCATCCATAACAGATTTCTCACCGGTGATCGAATTTCACAAGGAAATGACGGAACATCGGTTATCTGTAATCTATGCATGTTTTACCCTTTAGTCCCGAAACCATATTTTTATCAGTGACAATATTGGGAGGATGTATGAAACAATCTCACCCAAAAGCTTCTAACAACAACAAAGCTAGAATCAAAATAACCTAGTGAAAATGTGGTTGGCTCCGCCACCGAGTGTAGTTACAAAAATTTTGGTATCCAATTGATCATGATATTAGGACATTTCCAACTCCACTCCATTTTTTCTTTCAAAATTGAGTAAAAGTGAATATAGAGTAAGGATTGCTCCAACCCAACTTCATATCTCACTCCATAATAATGTTTACTCCATAAATTGAATAATCTAATTTTTGTTTGTTTATCACTCCATTATAAAGTGAGAAATGGAATAGGATTATAGTATTTTTACTCCATTTTCACTATTACTCTATTTTGGAGGAAAAAATAGAGTATTACATCGAAAATGCTCTTAGGACATCTCCAACCCTACTCCATTTTCTACTCCAAACATCATTTTGGAGTAAAATCCTCTCCAACCCCACTCTATTTCCAACTTCAAAATGGAGTAATGGCTAGGGTTACTCCATTTATGGAGTAATCTTACACATTACTCCATTTTGGAGTTGAACTTTTTTTATTTATGATATGGTCCTTTAAATATTTAATGTTCTTATTTCTTATTTAAATAATATTTTAAAATGATACAACAACATAAGTTATTTCATTATTTAATAATTTGACATAAAATACATAACATTATTAAATAACAAAATAATATAAAATAAAAATAATATAAAATAAATGATTTAAATATTTGATTTTAAAAAAAAATTACTCGATTTAAGAATATCAAAGATAAAGAAACTCATTTTTATTACGAAATGCATTAATCGATCATTTGTGGGAAAATATTCTAATGCTTATTATTGAACCAACTTATACATTATGTTTTATTCTATTTTTATGATTTTTATACTTTTTAATAATAAATGTTTAATTTAAATAAATTTTTAAGTATTTTTGCAAACATAAAATAGTTGGGGTTAATTAGTAAACTTTTATAAGTATAAGATACTATTAAAAATTATTAACTAATTTTGGAGTAAAAAATGGAATAATACATTGCAGTAAAACATTACTCCATTTTGGAGTTGCACCATTTCAGAGTAAAATTTAGAGTAATACATTGGAGATGCTCTTAGACATATATGATAATTTTCAACAAATGGAAACCGTTGCACAGTTACTACGTGATTAAACTGCTTGTTATCCATCCTTCACCAAAATAATAATTATATTCTTTAATTATTGAGTTTTAAAAAAACTAATCATCTATACTATTAATTTTGGATCATGACCAATTGATATTTGTTGGGTCCAATTAAAAAAAATACAAGAAAGCAATGTTTAACTGGTTTTATACAGCATATTTATATAACTACTTAACCACTAATCTAACTTTATATATTACGAATCTAAACAACAGAATAGAACAATATTTCAATAATATAATTACTTTTTTTTTTCTCTCTGCAGATCAGTTCATACTTTTTAGAAAAATAAACCATATATTTTTTAACTGCATCTAAAATGGTGGTTATGTACAGAAATGATACAGATGTACATGAATGAACGTTAACTATATACAAATGTCCTTTAAAAACTGATCCGGATCCACTAAGTTATGTATACGAATGATACACAGTTAATGTGATGGTTATTCGCTGGCAACTCGACGGGTAAACGTGAAATGGAGGCAAAACCGTGGTAAATTGACTTCACACAGTCAGTTGCTCTGAAAAAAAAGCTCACTGTTTCGATGTTTCTCATTCGAAACTACTTTATGTTATAGATCTATTATATTTAGGTCTGAATCCGTAAAATTATCAAACGAAACTGTGAGATCCTGAGAAAAAAAAAGAAGAAAATGGCCATAAAAAATCGTTGAGGAATAAAGGTTGAAGATGAGGGTATTTTTGTAAATTTTTGTATAATTAAACCTAACGCAAAAAATACAAATACAAAAAATGACAGTAATTTTCGTTGAACCCACGACCTGAACCACATGTAGGAAGTTACTAACCACTAGACCAAACGTCCACAATATTCTAAAGCACAAAATTAACATAACGGCTAAAGTATATAAATATATACTAGAGAAAAATTAAATATTCAGAGATATAATTAGTTATAGCCTGGATTTTATAAAAAAATTATTTCTTAAAAAATATAAAAAAAAAATATATTCATCTTTTTAGGGCTGATTATAAATTTAGTTCAACTATTTGAAAAAATCGATTTGCGGATGCAGATAATGAGCATTTTATTCGGGGTGGGTGCGGGTTGGTAGATTTTAGATTGCGGGTATCCGCCGACCCGAAAAGTATTTAAAAATAAAAAAAAAAAATGTAAACACTTTTTTAAAAATATGGTAATTTAAAAAACAATTTAATTTTTTAAAATATATAATTTTATTATAAATATAGTTTTTATATTTTTATAATAATTAAATTAAATTACCATATAAAAATATATTTATAATAAAAATTATATATTTTAAAAAATTTATAACCCGCGGATAACCGCAAAATTAAATGGGACGGGTGCCGGTACAAATTATTTGTTTGCAGGTTGTGCGAATCATATTTTTTGACCAAAACAAAATTAAAGCCGCGGGTTGGCGGGTTCGACCGGATCAATTTTTGAATTGCTATTATTTAATAAAATATATTTTGATTAAGATTTATACAAAAATATGATTATAAAGAAAAATACAAATATAACAACAAAGAAAACATAAATATAAAAATTAAATTAAAACAAAAATATACCCGCCCTTGAAAGGGCGGGTCAGAATCTAGTCTATGATTAATCTCATAAAATCGTCTGGACCAACAATAGATTATTTAATAAAAATATTTGTAAGAAATGAAAAAAACAGCCACAGTTACTTACATAGAAAATAAAATACATAGGTGTAGTGAAACTGCGTAAAGAACAATATATTTCAATGTTCTATATGACCATTTTTTTTTTTGTCAACATCTATAACAAAGTTTATTTGTGTACTTTATAAACTAGATCTTATACCCTCCGTTTTAAAATGTTACATATTCTAATTTTTTCGCCCATTTCAATAAAACATATTAAATTTCATTTATATATGTATAGTTTTTTGTGATTATTTTTTCATTATTTTAAGTCAATAAAAAGTCAATAAATTCAGTTAAACATTTTGAACTTTGCAATTAGTAAACAAAACATGTATTAAAATGTAAAACTATTTTTTTTTAAACAATTTTTTTTAGAATACGTAATTTTATTAAACGGATGAGGTAGTTATTATTATCATTAGTTATTAGTTGTGGCGCGGGCGAGTACGTCATAAATTAAGTGCTCTCTTTTCTTCGGGTTTATTCTTTTGTCTCATTATTGATTGTGTGATGTGAAATGGAAGTGTGCGAGTTATTAATATATTTATTTATGAAATTAACAATACGTCAAGGTAGACAGTGATATCACGGTGATATTATCACCTGACCTGATAAAATGACAGGTCGTGCTTTGAGGCTTTCCTTTTTCTACATTTTTCCTAAAATGATGTGTGAATTAGTTGTTCGAATCGCATATTGTAGAGGGCAAAATTATATTTTTACTCCATTATAGAATTAAAAAAAAGATTGAAAAAGATTTTAAATTCTATTCAAATAAAAAATGGAAAAACGGAATTACTAAATTAGAGATAATGAGAAGAGGTTGTGCCAAAAAAAAAAAGATAATGAGTAGAGGAGGAAAAGAAAGCAGTGTAGGGTTGTCCCTAGAAAGAAAAGGGTAGAGGAAGGGAGCGGTGTACGATGATAGGTTATGAAATCAAGGAACCAATTACAACCGTTAGATCAAATACAAGAGTTGGAGATGGGACATGACATTTTCTACGGGTCGGTTTCAGATTACTTGCAGTGTGTGATTGGTTGAGTAGTGGAGTAAAAGGGTGAAAAATAAGACTTCTAATGAAAAAAGCGGATCAAGTGTTACGTATCTAGCGAATCGAGCGGCATCGAACAGAATGAGAGTGAATCGAGCGGATTTAGTATGATCTAAGCGGATCTAGCATTTCAAAATATATGTTCGAACGGTAAAAATAGATAAAAAAGTGGTTCAAAATACTGTACAAATTTAAAATATTTAGATAATTTTTAATTACTCTTTATATTTCATAATTATAGTATTTATTTTAAAAAATCTTAAAATTGAAGTAAATATAAATTATAATTTTGACAAAATAGTATAATATTTTAACTTTTAATATTAACTAACCCATCAATTTTAAAATATTTAAAAGTTTTTTTTACTAAAAACAATACCTTATCAAAAATAAGATTTTGAATAATAAGATATATACCCAAAATAGTAACCTAAAATATAATGCTCATATGTACATAATAGAGCTAAGACTGGACGGTAATAATTAAAGTGAGTTACATATGCTATTCAAAAAAAAATTATTAAGCAACACTGTTACAAGTGGATATAATTGAACTACTCCTAAATAGGAGTTGGAGAAATGAACCGCTTGCGGTTCTTAAAACAAGAACAAACAATAAAAACTTTTTGGACAAAGCAGTCCGACCACTTTACACACAAGTTTATAACATTTTTGCTGAATGGTGATGATATAGTGGATACTACACATGTGTGGTCCGTCCACCAAATTATCCATCTCATATTTTCAGCCTAAAGTGGAAATGGGAAGAATGAAAAGTAATAAAGTTGGAGTAAATCTTTTCACCTCACAAAATTTGAAGAAATATTTTACTCTAGTTTCATAACATTTTTCACCTTTTTAGAGTAAATGAGTTGAAATTGTTTTCCAATTGATTGGGTAAAATCAGA